>NC_133655.1:102704975-103012037 GCF_009905375.1 Apium graveolens | reverse complement strand
CCATATGAATGATGAAAATTACTGTGGTGATACATGTTGTTTCAGATGAACAGTTTAAGTGTCAGTTGCATAAATTCTGAGGACAAGTTCTGATGGAAGTTCTGATGATTAAGTTCTGATGAAACCATATCAGTATTTATGTGAAGAATTACAGAAATAAACATTCATTTTTTGAGTAAAGGAGCCATATTCTGATGACTTTTAAATTATGATAATAATCAAGTTCCGATGCTGACGTGGCAGTATTTATTTACTTGGTTTATTTTTAAGTCAATACTTGAACGGTTATATTTTTCAGAATATTGGATTATGTGAGATAAAGCAGTAATAATCATTTATTTAGTGGGAACGGTTTTTAAAAAAAAAATGAACGTGCAATGTAATCATTACTTATTTTACCGTGCCCATTAACTTTTGCCTTAACTGCGTCATGGCTGACAGGTGTAAAGGTCTGTCCACTTCTCAATAACTGTTGTCACGTGGGTTGTTTAAGTAAAAGAGATAAAAGATTTTCAAATATTTTATTCACATATCTATTCTATTCACTCTCTATCTTTTTCTTATTTTCTCACATTTTCTGACGGCTTTCTATACAGACTTTTCATCAAACACCTTTCAGGAAAATTAATTTCTCACTTATTTTTTATGGCGCCTAAGGAATTAATTATTGATGGAGCCAAGTTTGTACCAAATAACTATGCTGCAATCCTGAACAAGGCTGAAGCTCCATCAGATCTGCACTTTGTGCAAGATTTATTAGCCAATAGTGAGATTGGGTATGCTTTGACCCAACCTCAAACTATTTCAAACAAACAAATGTTGACAGTTTGGCGAACTGGGCTTTTTGATAATGGTGGTGCTACCGGTACTCCAAGCATTGTTTTCACATCAGGAGATGTCGAGCATGTTGTTACTCCTGGAGCAGTTCGTAAAGCTCTCCACTTACCTGAAGGTTGTACATTCTCAACAGTGGAGGATCCTGTTTTACAGCAGCTTATGGCCAGTCTGGGCTATGAGAAAAGTTTGGTAAAGCTGGGTCAACTGAAAAGATCAAATATCAGAAAGGAATGGAGCTTTTTCTTTGATTGTATCACAAAGGCATTCGCCAATAAATGCTCCAACTTTGATGCTATTCCCATCATGAGTCATCAAATCGGGTATGCCCTTATTCATCAAACTCATTTTGATTTTGCAAGTGTTGTGCTAGGTTTCATAGGGGATAGGATGACAAAGGATCAGAATATAGTATACTTTGCTAGATTCTGTCAGCTTATGTATACTTTTTGTTGTGCTGATGAACCTCAACTAGACAGTGATTTAATTCCACCCTTTAAGCTTGCAAAAAGGGCTTTTAATGATTTGTTAAATGCTGACAATAAGAAACAAGTGCTGAGACCCTTACAGATTCCTCAGTCAGTAAAACAGATCTTGGTAAATGCTAATCCACAAGCATATACATCTTTCTTATCCTGATGTTCAACCCACCAACTCCTTAAAACCAATTCAATCTTCATCCGCACCTACCACAACTACACAAACACCTCAAATCCTCAACCAACTCAACCCTCCATCAGAATATATTACAAACCAACACAGTCATCTCAACCTCAACCTTCAGCATATCCAGTGAAGCCTTCATCTTCAAAATTGAAGAGGACTAAGATAGTACCTCAGTCTCAACTAAAGAGAAGGAGAATTGTTCTGAGAGATGAGTCAGATAATGAGGAACAGGTTCCAATATCAGAACCTGTTGTTGAAGAAGCTGAGAAGATCTCTTCTCAGAAAGATACTGAAACTGGGAGTTCTAGGCCCCTCAAAAGGCTTAGAAAGCTAAATTCTGATGATGAGGCTCCCAAAGTCTCACCTTCAGCAAAGAGACTTAAAAAGCAAAGAGCCAGGAGGGCTGTAAGTGAATCATCACACTCTGAAGAAGTTCTGGAAGAGGCATCTAAGGAAGGGGGTCAGGAATCTCTGATCCCAACAGAACCTATAGTAATTGAATTACTTCCCACATCTGAATTAGACTTTACTCAAGCTCAAAAGTCTCCTATTCAAGAGCAAGAGGATATTCCAGAGCAAGTGCCTACACCTCCTATGTCTCCTATAATTGATCCAGTACATGCTGAAGACCCAGGTACAAGTGCTGAAATAGACATACATAACTTGTTTGTGCCTGAGGTTCTGTACTTGGAAGCTCCACCAACTCAACTCACTCCACCAACAACACCAGTTTTGGATGCTGATTTCAATGCAGACATTCCAACAACACCAGTTCTGAATCTAGATGATGAAGATCAGATTGAAGGTGGGCATCAAAATTTGGATGTTGATCAGAGCTTAGTTGCAGATCAGAATTTAGAGGATGATGTTGAAGCCTCTATAGCCTCACATATTGTTATTTTATCAGAGGATGCTGATACTGCAGGCTCTGTAAGTTCTGATGTTGACAATGCTGAATCTACTGGTGAAGCTGCTACTAATCTAGATGCTGATGCAGCTGGTCCTTCAGGACATGTACCTCAACAAACAGTTAATAAAGCTGATTTGATCAAAAAGTTTGTTAGAGAGGATGCACGAGTACCTTGGAGTGAAACTCCTAGAGGAAAGGAGTGGACTAAGGAATGGAACACAGTTACTTTTGTTCCTACTGAAAAAGTTCTTGTTGAGCACCTGGCTAAGGCTGATGAAATGCTGATAAATGATGATTTCAAGGCACAGCTGAGAGTTACTGCAATGAGTACTAGGCACCTTCAAGGTCAACACTCAATAACTCATGACAAGGTGAACAAAGTTCAAGAATCACTGATCCAGCAAGATATGAATATCAAATTGGAAAAGAACAGATTTTTTAAGCCAGCCTTTGACCGAATTGGGTATATTGAAAAGACTCAGGAGAAGCAACAAGATCAGATTTCTGAAATTCTAAAGAATCAAGCTTCTCAGCAAACTCAACTCAATGAGATCCAATCCTCAGTGGAATTTCTTGTCTCTCTTCTTCTACCTGCTGATGCCAAAAAGGGGGAGAAAGTGATTAAATCCAAATGCAAATCTAGTCAAGTACTGAAGGGTAAGGATGATGAAAATGATGACCAGGGAAACTCTGGAACGGGTAGAGGTCATGGTCAAGGAAAAGTGTTTTCATCAAGCAAAGCTGGAACTACAAGTCAAAGAACAAGTTCTGATACTGGGAGAAGAATAAGTTCTGGTACTGGTAAAAGGATAAGTTCTAGTGAACATCTGGAACTTGATGAAGAGATTTCCAAAAGGCTATTCCTAAAAGACAATCCAGGCATGGATATTGAAAGTCTGAAGGAAGAAGAAGCCAGACTTAAAGCAGAAAATGTCAAGTCAAAGTCTAAAGCTCAAGTCATGGAAAAGAAGCCACCTAAGCCTAAGGGTATTGTGATAAAAGAAAAGACAAATTCCGAGGCAACCAAAGCCAAATCACAAGTGGAGTTAGATCCTAGATCCAAGGGCGAAGCAAAAATTGATGAACTTGTAAAGGTATACATGCCAATCATGGATCTGGAGACAAAATATGATGAAGATGCTAGTCTGATTTTGAAGAAAAAGGATATTCAAACAACCTCTGACAGAGCTCATGTTGTTCAAGATCAGGACTTAGTAAATTCTGATATTACAGTGAAGCAAGCAACCTCCGACATTGCTCGAGTTGGCTTGATATCAGAAGATAAAGAAAATGAAACCTCTGACATTGCTCATGTTAAACCTTCAAAGATACTACTACCAGGATTCACCAAAGCTCAACAGTCTCAACCTTTAAATACTACATCAAGTGGTTTTGAAGCAAGAGTTGTTCAAGGAAAGGAAGCAAGAGACAAATCAGGATTGGGTAGTTCTAAAGAGAAGAGAATAAACAATACTACCAATGATCCAACTTCCTTAAGTGAACCAGGAGTATGAGCAACTCCTGAGAGATTGAATCAACTTAAATCTGTACAAATGGTTTACCACTCTATTTTGAAAGAAGATATCATGTTATACTTTATGACAGATGGGAGGGTATTCCAGATCAGGGAGAGTGCTATTCCATTGAAGTATTTAGAAGAACTGAAACATGTTCTATTTCTGCTTCAAGTGAAAAACAGATCAACAGATGGTGCTGCGGGTTATTTAAAATTAAATATTCAAAGACAGAAGAGGCTTTACTCTGTAAAGTCTGACAACCCATACTGTCATAAGTACAGATCTCACAGTGGAGATATTGTTAAAATGAAGCCTAATACTGCTAAAATCATCACTACATTTTCTGGTATTACGGGACTTGAATTCAATCTAGAGTTTGATAAAGCATATATCATCAGACTGGATCAGGATATAGGAAAAGCTAAAATAAATGATCTCAGGGCTGCTATCTTTCAAACTGGTGAAGATACAGTTGAACTGAAAAATGTTAAAAGGAGGATGGTCAATGAACTTGAATATAATGAGAGATGTCTATTGAAGAACTATCTCAGAACAACTCCTGATATCAAAGAGATCAGAAATTGAAGCCAAGTCAAAGATCAACAACTGCTTACTTTCGGAAGGATATACAGACTAAAGTTGATATCAAACTTTAAGGATGGTAAAGCTACAAGGACTGTAAGTTGTAGTTGTCTAGTCAAATTCTCATGCATTTGTACTTAATGTTTTTGACATCATCAAATATCTGTTAAACTTATATATTATGCTAATTTACAAGTTGGGGGAGATTGTTAGATATATTTGTGATGTCATGTCTAATATGATTTGTGTTTAGTTTTCAGATCTTACTTAAGAGGACAAATCAGGACTTAACTGGAAATTAATACTTATACTGAAGTCAAGACTTAAGATATCAGAATTTAAGTTGTCAGAACTTAAGTTATCAGGAGATATTTATCAGGAGATAATATCAGGACTTGAAGAGACGTTCAGATAAGGAAGGCGGCTGATTGAAAGGAAAGAAGATCAAAACAAACATAAAAAGAGATATGCATGGAGAAGAATTCTATGAAGAATAGAATACTTGGAAGAAAAGATAACTAGTTGATATATATTAGGAAGCAAAATTATATTCGATATCAATTAGAAGATTATCTTGTAACTGTGTAGTATATAAACACAGACATAGGATTTATACTAAAAGTGTTATCTTAATCGAGATTATTATTCATTGTAACCCTAGCAGCTCTCGTGATAATTTGTTCATCACTGAGAGAGAACAGTTCTTTGTAACAAAGTTTATTGTGTTGAATAAAATCTGTGTTCAGTTACTTGAGTTCTTATATTCGATTTGATTGTAGTAAACACTGTATTCAACCCCCTTCTACAGTGTGTATGACCTAAAAAATTCCATCACAATTGAAACATCTCTCTTTTGACTTGACAAGTTTTCCAGATCTTGATTCCTTCCAATCAGTATTTCTTCTGCTATTCCTCTTATAAGAGTTTGAGGAACTGGTACCTTTTTTGGAAAATCTTCTTGTTAGGTCACACACACTGTAGAGGGGGTGAATACAGTGTATAATACAATCAAATCGAACTTTAATATCTTAAGTAACTCTCAGCTTCATAACTGCTCTCAGTGCTTTCTTTATCAGCATTTGCCGTCAATGCATAGTTCTCCTCACTTTCAGAGTCTGAGGTGTTTGTCCAGCTTTTCTGCTTTGTGACAAGAGCCTTGCCTTTGTCACCCTTTACCTTCTTGCAATCAGGAGATATGTGGTCTTTCTCACAACAATTATAGCATTTAACATTGGTATAATCTCCTATGTCAGACTTTCCTCCTCTACCTTCAGATCTTCTGAAATTCTTCTTATTAGAACTTATGCCTTTCCTGGAAAACTTCTTTCCCTTCCTGAACTTCCTGTATGCAATCTTTGTGATTCCTTTCACCATAAGAGCACACAGCTTCATCATCTCCTCATCAGCATCAGTCTCAGGCATGTTTTCAGAATCTGAGTCATCATCACTTTCAGAACTTGATGACTCAGTATCAGACTTTATGAAAAGAGCTTTACCCTTGTCTTTCCTTGAGGAAGCTGCTTTGGGGGATTCTTCTTCAGCCTTAAGAGCAACTGTCCTTGACTTTCCTCCTTTCCTCTTGCTTCTTTGTTCCATCTCAAGTTCATGAGTCTTTAGCATTCCATAGATTTCATCAAGAGTTGTTTCATCAAGATTGTAGTTGTCTCTAATTGTCGTTGCCTTCAAATCCCAGCATTCAGGAAGAGCTAACAGGAATTTAAGGTTTGAATCTTCAAGATCATACTTTTTATCAACCAATGACAAATCATTCAAAATTTTGACAAATTTATCATATAAATCATTCAATGACTCATTAGCCTTTGAGTCAAAGTGTTCATACTCTTGAGTGAGTATTGTCTTCCTGTTCTTCTTAATTGTGTCAGTTCCCTGACACCTTGTTTCCAGAGCATCCCATATCTCCTTAGCAGTCTTGCAGTTGATTACCCTGTTTGACATTACATTATCAATGGCATTATGCAGTAAGTGTCGTACCTTAGCATCCTTAGCAATTGATGCTATATCTTCAGTAGTATAATCACTCTTCTCCTTTTTACGGTCTTTGCTGCTTCACCTGCAACTGCAACAGCGAGCTTGGTTGGTTTGTGAGGCCCTTCCTTGATTCTATCAAGGTATTCTGGATCTGTTGCTTCCAGGAACATGGTCATCCTTATCTTCCATATGGGATATTCAGATGGTCTCAGTATGGGAACTCTGATAGTCTCATACCGACTTTGAATTTGTGTCTTTGAAGGTTCTTCAGTTTTGGTAGGCTTAGTTGGAGTTTCTGTGTCAAACATGATTGTGTTTGGATCTTTAACTGTATGTGTGTTAACAGATTGGCTCTGATACCACTTGTTAGGTCACACACACCGTAGAGGGGGTGAATACAGTGTATAATACAATCAAATCGAACTTTAATATCTTAAGTAACAGAAAACGAACTTTATTGAAACAATAAACTCTGTTACAGTATGAAACTGTTACCTCTCAGTGATGAACAAATATCACGAGAGCTGCTAGGGTTACAATGAATAATCTTCTTGAATATATTAACACTTCTAGTGTAAACCCTATATCTGTGTTTATATACTACACAATTACAAGATAATCACTAATTGATATGGAATATAATTCTGCTTCCTAAAATATATCAATCAGATATCTTTTCTTCCAAGTATTCCATTCTTCACGAAACTCCTTCTTCATGCATATCTCTTCTTATGTTTATCTCGATCTTCTTTCCTTTAATCAGCTACTGTCCTTATCTGAACGTCCTTCAGCACTTAAGTTCTGATATCTAACTTCTGATGATTATCTCCTGATAATATAAGTACTGATATCCTTAAGTCCTGACTTCCAGTATAAGTACTGATTAATGGTTAAGTACTGATTTGTCCTGTTAAGTAAGATCTGAAATCTAAACATAAATCATATTAGCCATGACATTATCAAATATATCTAACAATCTCCCCCAACTTGTAAATTAGCATAATATACAAGTTTAACAGATATTTGATGATGTCAAAAACATTAAGTACAAATGCATGAGAATTAGACTAGATAACTACAACTTACAGTCCTTGAAGCTTTACCAATATTTAACTTCCGATAACAACTTCAGTCTGTACAAATATCAGAATTTAAGCAGTTGTAGATCTTTGACTTGGCTTCATTATCTGATCTCTCTGATGTCAGGAGTTGTTCTGAGATAGTTCTTCAATAAACATCTCTCAGCATATCTAAGTTCATCAATCATTCTCCTTTTGGCATCTTTAAGCTCTGCGGTATCTTCACCAATTTGAAAGATTGCAGCTCTGAGATCATTGATCTTTGCTTTTCTTATATCCTGATCCAGTCTGATCAAATAAGCTTTATCAGACTCAAGATTGAATTCCACAGCCCTGTACCCTAGAAAGGTAGTTACAATTTGAGCAGAATTGGGCTTCATTTCAACTATATCACCCTTGTGATCTCTGTACTTTGGAATGTATGTGCTGTCAGACTTAACAGAATAAAGACTTTTCTGTCTCTGAATCTGACCCTTCAAATAGTTTGCAGCAGTCCCTGTCAATCTGTCATCCACTTGAAGTAAGAATAGTACATGCTCTAATTCTTCAAAATACTTCAATGTAATGGCATTTTGTCTTATATGATAAACCCTACCATCTGTCATGAAATACAACAAGATGTATTCTTTCAAGTAGGTATGGTAAACCATTTGTACAAATTCTAGTTGATTCAATCTCTCAGGAGTTGCTCCAATACCTGGTTCACTCAAGGAAGTTGGATCATTAGTAGTGTTATGTATTCTTCTTTCATTAGCACTTCCCAATCCAGTTTTATCTCTTGCTTCCTTTCCAGTAACTACTCTAGCTTCAAAACCACTTGCAGTAGTCTTCAAAGGTTGAGTCTGTTTTGCTTTAGTGAATCCTGGTAGGAGTGTCTTTGGTCTATCTTCTGATATCAAGTTAACTTGAGCTATGTCAGAGGTTACTTGCTTCTTCTGAATATCAGAACTTACAGTTTCTTGACTCTGAACAACTTGAGCCATGTCAGAGGTTGTTTTAAGAACTTTTCTTGAAGTCAGAGCAAGATCATCCTTTTTATCAGTAATTTCTTCATCCTCAGGAGGCACATAAACCTTGATAGGTTCACCAACCTTTTCTTTACCCTTGGATCTTGGATCTATCCGCGGTTGTGATTTAGCCAATGTTGCTTTAGTATGTGTCCTTTCTTTGATCACAATGCCTTTGAGTTTTGGAAGTGGCTTTTTACCAGAAGCTTCAGATTTAGATGTGACTTTCTCTGATTTAAGTCTGGCTTCTTCTTCCATTAAACTCTCCAAGTCCATTCCTGGATTTTCCTGAAGAAATAACTGTCTTGACATTTCCTCATCAAGATCTAAAAGTTCATCAGAACTTATCCTTTTACCAGTAGCAGAACTTATTCTTTTCCCAGTATCAGAACTTGTCCTGTGACTTGTGATTTCAGCTTTTCTTGATGTGAATCTTCTACCTTGACTATGACCTCTACCCATTCTAGGGTTTCCTTGATCATCTTTTTCATCATCCTTCCCTGTCAGTGTCTTGTCAGTCTTGCATTTGGACTTAATTACTTTCTCCCCCTTTTTGGCATCAGCAGGTAGTAGAAGAGAGACAAGCAATTCCACTGAGGCTTGGATTTCATTAAGTTGTGATTGCTGAGAAGCTTGATTTTTCAGAATATCATTAATCTGAGCTTGTTGTTTCTCTTGAGTCTTCTCAATATAAGCAATCCTGTCAAAGGTAGGTTGGAAGAACTTTTTCTTATCAATCTTTTGAACTTGTTCCTGTTTGATGAATTCTTCCTGAATCTTGTGTAGCTCTGCATGAGTAGTTGAATGAAGACCTTGTAGATGTTTAGTACTCAATGCAGTGACTCTAAGCTGAGATTTGAAATCATCAGAATTTAACATTTCATCAGCTTTAGTCAAGTGCTCAGCAAGATGCTTTTTATTTGGAACACAGGAAACTGAGTTCCATTCCTTAGTCCACTCCTGTCCTGCAGGAGTTTCACTCCAAGGCACTGGTACTTCTCTGGTAACAAACTTCTTAACAAGTTCAGACTTAAGAATAGTTTGTTGAGGAGCATGTCCTGAAGGACCTGTTGCATCAGCATCTGCAGTTGGAGCAGCTTCACTAGTATCTCCAGCATTTGCAGCATCAGAACTTAAAGAATTAGTATCTTCTTATAAGACAACAGTGTGAGTAGCAATGGAGGCTTCAACATCCTCTAATTGCTAATCTAGTTCTAAGTTCTGATCAACAGCCATATCCTAATGCTCACCTAAAGTCTGATCATCAGCATCTTGATGCAGAGAAGGTGTTATAGATAACTCTGGAGTTTGAACAACATCAGTAACATGTGTTGTTGAAGGATTAGTTGTTGTTGGAGCTTCTAAGAGAATTACTTCAGGCACAACCAAGTTTTGAACATCAATATCAGCACTTGTGCCTGGATCAACAGGAGATACAGATGGTGTGTTAGCCTTTTCAGAAACAGCTTCCTTAGATGGAGTTGATGGAGAAGAAATGACTGTAGCAAATTCCTTGTCTTGTGAGATCAGAGATTCCTGATCCCCTTCCTTAGCTGCTTCCTCTTCATCATCTGAAACTGGCCTTTTTGCCCTCTGTTTCTTGTATCTCTTTGTTGATTTGGATTTCTAGGGAGTTTTAGGAACTGTCATTCTTCTAAGCCTTTTGAGAAGCCTAGATCCCCCAATTCCGGAATCCTTCTGAGAAGTCTCTTTCTCAGCTTCACTTACAACAGGTTCTGAAGAAGGAACCTGGTCCTCAGTATCAGATTCATCTCTCAAGGCAATCTTCCTTCTCTTTTGAGGTGTTTGAGGAACAGTCTTTGTCCTCTTTGGCTTGGAGGATGAAGGCTTCACAGAAGGTGCTGAGGATGAGGGTTGAACAATCTGTAAAGTGGAGAGATAGGATTTGAGATATTTCCTGAGGGTAGGTTGAGTAGAATGAGTGGTAGGTGCTGAGGATGATGGTTTTTGAGTGTTTGTTGTTGGTTGGATATCAGAGTAAACAGATCTATAAGTATCAGGATCAGCATTTACTAGGATCTGTTTTACAGACTGAGGAATCTGTAATGGTCTAACCACTGGTTTCTTAGTGTCAGCATTTACCAGGTCATTAAAGTAGCGTTTTGCAACTTTAAAAGGTGGGATTGAGGAACTGACTAATTGAGGTTCATCAGTACAAAAAGTATAAATAAGTTGACAGAATCTAGCAAAATAGACAACATTCCTATCCTCTGTCATCCTATCCCCAATAAAACCAATTATACCAGTTGCAAAATCAAAATGAGTTTGATTTATAATAGCATACCCGATGTGCTGAATCAGAATTGGGATAGCATCAAAATTCGAACATTTGTTCCCAAAAGCTTTAGTGATGCAGTCGAAGAAGAAGCTCCATTCTCTTCTGATATGAGCCTGTTTCAACTGCCCAAGTTTTGCCAAACTCTTTTCATACCCCAAATTTGCCATTAACTCCTGAAGAGCTGATTCTTCTGGAATTGAAAAGGTACAACCTTCTGGGAGATGTAGAGCCTTGCGTATTATACAAGGAGTGACTGCATAAGAAGAATCACCCACTTCGAAAACAATACTAGGAGTGCCATGTATACCACCATAATTAAAGTGCCCAGTCCGCCAAAACGTTAGAACTTGTTGGCTCGAAAAGACTGAAGGTTGGGTTAATGCATACCCAATCTCCCTATGTGCAAGAAGATCTTGCACAAAATGCAATTCAGATGGAGCTTCAGCATGATCAAGAATTGCAGCATAGTTGTTTGGAACAAACTTAGCTCCATCAATGATTAAATCCTTAGGTGCCATGTGAAAAATTGAGATTTAAAAGTGTCTGTTAGGTGTTTGATAAAATGTCTGTATGAAAAACCAACGTGAGAAGAAGAGAGAAAGAGAGAGTAAAAGCAAGTAGAGAGAAAAAGTATGAAGGAAATAAAAGATTAAAGAAATCCTCTCTCTGTCGTACCTATACTCTGAAAAAAAATGTTACCGTTGGACACCTGTTAGACATGCAGTAATAACGGATAGTTACTGGGCGCGAGAAAACAGTAATCATTACTTGCCCACTTGCCTGTTTTCAAGGAAAAACCGTTCCACTTACCCAGATATTCCATTAATCAAGGTGAAACAGTTTTAATTCAAAATTGAAACCGTTCCCACTGATTTAATTATTTTTCACTGCATCATTAATATTCAGAAAATAAATCAAGTGAAAATGACCAAGATAAATCAGATGAGTAAGTGCTGATAAAGAAAAATCAGAACTTAAATTAAAACAGAATTTATATGGTTATCAGAATATGAATAATTATCAGGATTTATCAATGCATTACAAAATAACTTAGAGACAAAATCTTGAAACAAAAACAAATTTCATTAATATATCAAGAGAATACATTCATGAAGTTGAAATTACATCAGTACTTATACAAGATTTCCCTAAGCTACTAAACCTAACGTCAACAGCCTTTGTCCTAGCTCAGGAAGCAGGGCAAGGCTGATGATGAAGAAAAATAGGAAGAAGAAAATAAATCATTTCTTCTTCCTACTCTCGACAAACAGAATGGCGAGTCGGATGATTCGCTCTTGCTGGCGGAGAGCTTCCAGCCTTTCCTCCTCCAATCGCTCCAGATGGTGATGGTAATCCATATAGAAGAACAAGAGGTGGGTCAGTACCTCCTGTGGGACAGAGTCCCATATCTCCTCAGGAATGGCCGTGACGTGCCATTCCTGTTGCCATTCAGCACAGCTTAGCTCCATATTAAATGTTTGGTAATTCAAAAACATGTTGTATCTGACCATTGTGTTTTTGAAAGAAAAAGTATGAAGGTAAGTTTGTGAGAAAGAATTTGATGGGAAGGCTGATGTGAAGTGGTTGTTTATATAGGCAAGTGAATGCCAGGAGACGCAAAGGAATTTAATGCTGACAGGTAGAATTAATTCTACCTCATCTCCCCAGACTTGGAAAAAGAATAACATTCATTGGAAAGAGAAAACATGGTTTAATACGCACAAGAAACAAGTAAAAGTGGACTGTTCAAGTACGAATACCATTAACCCTAACCATAGTGACTATTAATCTTCCACTTCAATATATTCTAGTTTGAACCGAGACTGTTATCAAATTTTATCAACAGATAAGTCAAGTAAAGAATTTAGACTGTAATATCAGAACTTCGACTTATATCAGAACTTAACAGTCATCAAAACATAATTTCTTAACTCGAAAAAGGAATGCCTATCAGAGTAAATCCTCATACAAGTTCTGAGTTATACTCTTCAGAACTTAATCTTCAGAATATGCAACCAGAACTTGTCCTCAGAATTAGTGCAAAATGACACAATGACTGTTTATCTAAAACAACATAGACCACCACAGTAATTTTCATCATTCAAATGGAGTGATTAGTGTGTGCATCAAGCTAAATAGCAGACAAAGAGTAAAGTCTGATTCACTTCAGTACATCTTAGAAATAAGGCATAACTAAAATTTTGCTAAAGAGCTGTCATTATCCTGAAACCTACTGATGAATGAGTTCATGTTTGAGTCCACCTCAACTGTTTTATGCTAATTTTATGCATCTTTTTAAATTCTATTTTACAGTGGCTTTTCAGTGTAAGTGAGTCACGACTGCTTATCAGAATTTATGCTATTATCAGAGTATTTCTCCAGTAATCATAGAGTGTGAAAAGTCACCAAGAAAATATTTTGCTTTTCTAATGCATATTTACTTAATACCAGCAATGCACTTGGGTCGTCCCTTCCACATTTTTACTCTAGATCTCAAAGGAGTACCTGATTTTATTCTTTGATCCTTTTGCTTTTTCTTTTGATAAGTGAGGTTTATCAGCACTTAGTACATTCAGCAGTTTTACTAGTATCAGAACTTAACAGATGAGTAGCATTATTCTAATTTGTGACTTAGTAATAAGATAAACAAAGTAAACTCAACTAAGCTCAATTATCAGAATTTGCTTGTGTCATAAGATTTCCACAGAAATAATTACTTCTTACATGGGATCATTTGTTTATTGAAGACTACTAGGTCAGTATCTAGCACAGTTATCCTCATAGGATTGAATAGTTACTTAAACATACATATCACTTATCAGAGTTTAGAAACATATATCAGACAACAATCAGTACTTAAACGCATATTTCAATTAATCACAGAATACACAAAGAGATTACATTCTGTAAATACTGATCATAAAGTCTGATGCATCAGAACAAAACTAGGAAGATTTAGAAAAAGAACCTGAAACCATTCCAAGTTCATTTACCAATCTTGTAAAAGTGGCTTCACACAGTGGTTTTGTGAAGATATCTGCTAGTTGTTGATCTGTTGGAACAAAGTGCAATTCCACTGTACCTTCATCCACATGTTCCCTTATGAAGTGGTACCTGATGCTGATGTGCTTTGTCATAGAGTGTTGAACTGGATTACCTGTCATAGCAATAGCACTTTGATTATCACAGTAAATAGGGATTTTGAAATATATTAACCCATAATCCAGTAACTGATTCTTCATCCAAAGAATCTGTGCACAACAGCTTCCTGCAGCAATATACTCTGCTTCTGCAGTTGATGTGGAAATTGACTTTTGTTTCTTGCTGAACCAAGAAACCAATCTGCCTCCAAGGAATTGGTAGCTTCCACTTGTGCTTTTCCTGTCAATTTTGCAATCTGCAAAATCTGCATCTGAGTAACCTATTAGTTTAAAATTTGATTCTCTAGGATACCACAATCCCAGATCAGCTGTTCCTTTAAGATACTTAAAAATTCTTTTCACAACTGTTAAGTGAGGTTCTCTTGGATCTGCTTGAAATCTTGCACAAAGACAGGTAGCATACATGATATCATGTCTACTAGCAGTTAGATAGAGTAGAGAGCCAATCATACCTCTGTAATCAGTAATATCTACTGATTTACCAGTATCCTTATCCAGTTTTGTTGCAGTGGCCATGGGAGTGGATGCACTTGAACAATCTTGCATTCCAAATTTCTTTAGCAAGTTTCTGGTGTACTTAGTTTGACCAATAAAAGTTCCTTCTTCATTCTGCTTGACTTGAAGGCCCAGAAAATAGCTAAGTTCCCCCATCATACTCATCTGATATCTTGACTGCATCAGTTTGGCAAACTTCTTGCAAAGTCTGTCATTTGTAGACCCAAAAATGATATCATCAACATAAATCTGGACCAGAAGTAAGTCCTTTCCATGGTTGAGGTAGAACAGTGTTTTGTCTATTGTTCCTCTGTTGAATCCACTTTCCAGAAGAAACTGAGCTAAAGTCTCATACCATGCTCTAGGAGCTTGCTTAAGTCCATAAAGTGCTTTATCAAGCCTGTAGACATAATCTGGATGTTGGGAATCTACAAAGCCTGGAGGTTGTTCAACATATACTTCCTCCTCCAATTCTCCATTGAGAAAAGCACTTTTCACATCCATTTGAAAGACAGTAAACTTTTTGTGAGCAGCATAAGCCAAAAATATCCTTATGGCTTCTAACCTAGCAACTGGTGCAAATGTTTCATCATAATCAATTCCCTCCTATTGAGAATATCCTTTTGCAACCAGCCTTGCCTTATTCCTTGTAATTATGCCATCACTGTCAGTTTTGTTTCTGAATACCCACTTTGTACCAACAACAGATCTATTCTTTGGTCTTGGCATCAGGGTCCAGACTTTGTTTCTTTCAAATTCATTTAACTCTTCCTGCATTGCTTGCACCCAATCAGCATCTTGAAGAGCTTCTTCCACTTTCTTTGGCTCAGTCTGAGAGAGAAAAGAATTGTAAAGACATTCATTTGAAGTACCTGTTCTAGTTCTGACACCTGCATCAGGATTTCCAATTATCAAATCAGGTGTATGTGATTTTGTCCACTTCCTTGCAGATGGAAGGTTTTCTCTAGAACTGGATGCTCCCCCATGATCCATGCTGTCTTCATTTTCATTTTCTGATGCTCCCCCTGAAACTATGCTCTCTGAGTTGGATTCTTCAGAATTTAGATTTTCAGCACTATCAAAACTTGGCTTATCAGAACTTGACGAATCAGAACTTGAAGAGCCAGATGTATGTTCTGATGTTTCTTGAGATGTGGTAAGATCTTGAGTATGCTCCCCCTGCATAGGTGCATCTTCCTTTGACGTAGTCACCACAGTTTCAATAACATCAGAGTTTAATCCATCAGAGTTTACAGTATCAGGACTTAGACTGTCAGGATTTTCAGTATCAGAATTTGAGTCTTTATTTTCAAATCTCAGCTGATCATGGTCAATGAAATCTTCAAGACCAGTAATCTTCTTGTCATCAAAAGAGACATTGATAGATTCCATGACCACTTTTGTTCTCAAATTATAGACTCTGAAGGCTTTTGTGGAAAGTGGATATCCAACAAAGATTCCTTCATCAGCTTTTAGATCAAACTTGGATAACTGTTCAGGATGAGTCTTGAGAACAAAACACTTGCATCCAAATACATGAAAGTACTTCAGATTTAGCTTCTTTTTCTTCACCATCTCATATGGTGTTTTTCCATGCTTGTTAATGAGTGTTGCATTTTGAGTAAAACAAGCAGTCTGCACAGCTTCAGCCCAGAAATAGGTTGGAAGCTTTGCTTCTTCAAGCATTGTACGTGCAGCTTCAATGAGAGTTCTATTCTTCCTTTCAACAACTCCATTTTGCAGTGGAGTTCCAGGAGCAGAAAATTCCTGCTTTATTCCATGGTTTTTGCAGAACTCTTCCATTATCAAATTCTTGAACTCAGTGCCATTATCACTCCTTAAGATTTTCACAGAATCTTTGACCAATTTATCCAGATGTTTGACATGATCAATCAAGATAGATGCAGTTTCACTTTTTGTGTGCAAGAAATACACCCATGTGTATCTGGTGAACTCATCCACTATGACCAATGCATATTTCTTCTTTGCAATAGACATGACATTCACTGGACCAAATAGATCAACATGTAGTAGATGATAAGGCTCAAGAATTGATGATTCAGTCTTGCTCTTAAATGAAGATTTTCTTTGTTTGGCTTTCTGACAGGAATCACAAAGGCCATCAGGAGCAAATACTGACTTTGGCAGTCCTCTCACAAGATCTTTCTTGACCAGTTCATTTATATTGTTGAAATTTAAATGAGAGAGTTTCTTGTGCTAATTCCAGCTTTCTTAAATTGATGCTCTACTCATCAGACAAATTGCAGAACCATCAGTACTTGTTGAAAGCTTAGCTTCATAAATGTTACCACGCCTGTATCCTTTCAGAACAACTTTGCCTTTAGATTTACTCACAATTTCACAATTTTCTTCAAAGAAATCAGCATGATAACCTCTGTCACAGATTTGACTTATACTCAGCAGATTGTGTTTAAGTCCTGAGACCAGAGCTACTTCTTTAATTATGACATTCTCAAGATTGATATTGCCATATTCCAATGTTTTTCCAATGTTGCCATCTCCATAAGAAACACTTGGGCCAGCTTTCTCCACAAAGTCTGATAGCAGGGCCTTATTTCCAGTCATATGTCCTGAACATCCACTGTCTAGAACTAGAATATTTTTCCTGTTGCCCTGCGATCACAAAGACCACTAGTTATTAGTTTTAAGGACCCAGACTTGCTTGGATCCTTTGGTCTTATTAAGTTTGTTAACATTTACAGCGGATTTAGCATCAGAGTTTATGTTAACATTTTTCTTATCAGAACTTACACTATCAGACTTTGAATCAGAATTTACACTAGAAGGAACAATGGAAACTTTCTTCAAAGAAGGTTTTATTTGATAATAATCATTGTACAAACTATGATATTCCTTACAAGTATAAATGGAATGCCATAAACTACCACAATGAAAACAAGGATTTTATGGTTTGTATCTAACAGACTGACTCTTAACTCCTGATTTTGAAGGTAAGGAGTTAATATTCTTATTCTTCCTGCAAAAAGAAGCCAGATGGTTAGAACTTCCACAGTTATGACATGTTTTCCTAGGAGCATCAGGAACAGGTTTATAATTATTGCTTTATTCACACCTTCCTTTCCATTCCTATTTTTCCTAGGTGATTTTACCTTGTTTGCATTCTTAACATCTTTCAGCTTATGCTTAAGCTGCTTCTTTGTCATTAAGCCTATGTTTACTTCAGCTGTCTTTTCCTATTTTAGTTTGTCAGAAGTTAATTCCTCTCTAACTTCTGATTTCTCATTTTCAGACTTTACAGTTACAAACTTAACAGGTTTTAACTTTGGCTTTTGCTTAACAACTTGCTTAATTTCTTCAGTTCCTTTATCATTCTTATCCTCTCCATAACCTAAGCCCTCTTTCCAGTTTCCACTACTTAGCAAATTTTGAGTTGTTTTGCCAGAGTTAGTCCAAGTCCTGATAATCTCTCTTTCCTTTTCTAACTCAGTTTTTAGAGATTCATTCATTTTTAGCACTTCATCCCTAACATAAAAAGCATCATCTCTATCCTTCTGAGTTTGATGGAACATGACTAACTCTTTTTCTAAGAAATCATTTCTTTTCTTAAAAGCAAGATTTTCAGAAGTTAATCTTTCACATGTTAAAGTTTGATCTCTATAACTAACAAACATGGTTTTAAGATATCTTCTCAACTCATTAATATTATCAGTATGAAAAGCATAAGTAGTCGGAGGTACCTTTGTTTCAGCAGCTTCATAACTGCTCTCAGTGCTTTCTTTATCAGCATTTGCATCAATGCATAGTTCTCCTCACTTTCAGAGTCTGAGGTGTCTGTCCAGCTTTTCTGCTTTGTGACAAGAGCCTTGCCTTTGTCACCCTTTACCTTCTTGCAATCAGGAGATATGTGGTCTTTCTCACCACAGTTATAGCATTTAACATTGGTATAATCTCCTATGTCAGACTTTCCTCCTCTACCTTCAGATCTTCTGAAATTCTTCTTATCAGAACTTATGCCTTTCCTGGAAAACTTCTTTCCCTTCCTGAACTTCCTGTATGCAATCTTTGTGATTCCTTTCACCATAAGAGCACACAGCTTCTTCATCTCCTCATCAGCATCAGTCTTAGGCATGCTTTCAGAATCTGAGTCATCATCACTTTCAGAACTTGATGACTCAGTATCAGACTTTATGAAAAGAGCTTTACCCTTGTCTTTCCTTGAGGAAGCTGCTTTGGGGGATTCTTCTTCAGCCTTAAGAGCAACTGTCCTTGACTTTCCTCCTTTCCTCTTGCTTCTTTGTTCCATCTCAAGTTCATGAGTCTTTAGCATTCCATAGATTTCATCAAGAGTTGTTTCATCAAGATTGTAGTTGTCTCTAATTGTCGTTGCCTTCAAATCCCAGCATTCAGGAAGAGCTAACAGGAATTTAAGGTTTGAATCTTCAAGATCATACTCTTTATCAACCAATGACAAATCATTCAAAATTTTGACAAATATATCATATAAATCATTCAATGACTCATTAGCCTTTGAGTCAAAGTGTTCATACTCTTGAGTGAGTATTGTCTTCCTGTTCTTCTTAATTGTGTCAGTTCCTTGACACTTTGTTTCCAGAGCATCCCATATCTCCTTAGCAGTCTTGCAGTTGATTACCCTGTTTGACATTACATTATCAATGGCATTATGCAGTAAGTGTCGTACCTTAGCATCCTTAGCAATTGATGCTATATCTTCAGCAGTATAATCACTCTTCTCCTTTGGTACGGTCTTTGCTGCTTCACCTGCAACTGCAACAGCGAGCTTGGTTGGTTTGTGAGGCCCTTCCTTGATTCTATCAAGGTATTCTGGATCTGTTGCTTCCAGGAACATGGTCATCCTTATCTTCCATATGGGATATTCAGATGGTCTCAGTATGGGAACTCTGATAGTCTCATACCGACTTTGAATTTGTGTCTTTGAAGGTTCTTCAGTTTTGGTAGGCTTAGTTGGAGTTTCTGTGTCAAACATGATTGTGTTTGGATCTTTAACTGTATGTGTGTTAACAGATTGGCTCTGATACCACTTGTTAGGTCACACACACCGTAGAGGGGGTGAATACAGTGTATAATACAATCAAATCGAACTTTAATATCTTAAGTAACAGAAAATGAACTTTATTGAAACAATAAACTCTGTTACAGTATGGATCTGTTACCTCTCAGTGATGAACAAATATCACGAGAGCTGCTAGGGTTACAATAAATAATCTTCTTGAATATATTAACACTTCTAGTGTAAACCCTATATCTGTGTTTATATACTACACAGTTACAAGATAATTGCTAATTGATATGGAATATAATTCTGCTTCCTAAAATATATCAATCAGATATCTTTTCTTCCAAGTATTCCATTCTTCAAGAAACTCCTTCTTCATGCATATCTCTTCTTATGTTTATCTCGATCTTCTTTCCTTTAATCAGCTAATGTCCTTATCTGAACGTCCTTCAGCACTTAAGTTCTGATATCTAACTTCTGATGATTATCTCCTGATAATATAAGTACTGATATCCTTAAGTCCTGACTTCCAGTATAAGTACTGATTAATGGTTAAGTACTGATTTGTCCTGTTAAGTAAGATCTGAAATCTAAACATAAATCATATTAGCCATGACATTATCAAATATATCTAACACTTCTCCCTTTCTTGAAGTTCTTGTAGACCATCTTCTTTAAGCTTTTAACCACTAGGCCAACCATTTGATCCATGTCTTCATTGTTGTTATGATCACTGTCAGTATCTGATTCATTATCAGTATTTGAGTAATTATCAGAATTTGATGATTTAGTATCTGACTTTGCAATCTTGGCTTTCCCTTTGGAGTAACTTTTTCTCCTAGCTTTCTCCTTTGGCATCTCTTCAACTTTGAGTGCTACTGGTCTTGATATAGATCATTTCCTCTTGCTTCTTTGCTCCATCTCTAGTTCATGAGTTTTCAGAATTCCATAGATCTCATCTAGAGGTGTGTTATCAAGTTGATAGTTATCCTTTATTGATGTGACTTTAAAGTCCCACTTTTCATGGAGATCAAGAAGGAACTTCAAGATTGAGTCCTCCAAATCATATTCTTTGTTGACAAGGGATAAGTCATTCAGCAGCTTCTGAAATAATCTATCATAGATCTCAATTAAGGACTCATTGTCTCTTGAGTCAAAGTGCTAATATTCTTGAGTAAGTACTGTCCTCTTGTTTTTCTTGATAGCAGTTGTACCTTGACACTTTACCTCTAAAGCATCCCATATCTCTTTTGTTATCTTACATCCAATAACTCTATTGGAAATAACACTATCAAGACTGATGTGCAAGATGTGTCTGACCTTAGCATCCTTCATAATAGATGAGAGATCTTCAAGAGTATAGTCCTTCCTATCTTTGTCTATCATCTTCTCTGGCTCTCCTGTAATAGAAATAATTACTTTCATTGGTTTATGAGGACCATCATAAATCCTGTTTAGATATTCAGGTTATATGGCTTCCAAACACATGGCCATTCTGACTTTCCAGATTGGATATTTATGTATCTTTAGGATTGGCACCTTCATTGCTTCATACCTACTCATGTTGCTGCTAATCTGTGATGTGGTCGGGGGTGGTGGTTTCAGATTCTGTGTTTCTTCTTCTTTGTCTGACGTTGTTGATTGATTTTTATATCTTAAATTATTTGTACGTTAATAGAAAGCTCTGATACCAATTTTTAGGCCCGTAATCAACTGTAGAGGGGGGGGGGTGAATATAGTTAATACAATCAATTCGACAAAGCTTCAACAAAATTAACAGTTTTTATATTAACAGATAAAAACTGATTACAAACGTACTCTCTCGAAAGGATGAACAAATATCCTTGATATCTGCTAGGTTATGTGAATGATATTACAATGTTCACAATGCATATAGCATGAACCTAATATGTGTTTTATATAGAGCACATCTACACAATGTATAAGGAATCCTATTATATTAACAACAAGGAAACCTAACAATGCTTCTGAGATAAAGTCCTTCACCGCCTTGAATTCCTACTTTCCTTCTTCTCTTCGAATATCTACTGAAGTGACAAGTTATGATGACATCATCTGCTGATCATCAAGTACTGATGATGTCACTCTTCAGTAAATGCTGATATAAGTCCTGATATAAACTTCTGATAGTTTTCGCTGATATCATCAATTATATCTAACACCATAAACCAAGAGATTGAGTTCTCTTTATATATCTCAGAATTCTCTTTACAGCAACCAAATGAGGTTCTCTAGGCTTGTCCTGAAATCTTGCACACAAACAAGTTGCATACATAATATCTGGTCTACTTTCAGTTAGATACAGTAATGAACTAGTCAGACCTCTGTATGCAGTAATGTCAATCTCATTACCTTGATCAGGATCCAACTTACTAGCAGTGGCCATTGGAGTTGTAGTTATAGTACTTTCTTGCATGTTAAATCTAGTCAATAGATTCTTTGTATAATTAAAATGATTGATGAAAATGCCCTCATCAGTTTATGTGACTTGCAATCCACGAAAGTAATTCAATTCCCTCATCATACTCATTTGATACCTTTGATTTCATAAGATCAAAACATTTCTTGCATAACGTGTTGTTAATAGACCCAAATATGATATCATCAACATAATTTACACCAAAAGCAGATCTTTGCCCTTATTAATGTAGAATAAGGTTTTATCAATTGTACCTCTTTTGAAACCACTTTTAATTAGATATTTTTCAAGTGTTTCATACTAGGCTCTTGGTGCTTGTTTGAGTCCATATAAAGCTTTGTCAAGTCTGTACACATAATTAGGAAATTTTGGATTAATGAAACCAGGTGGTTGCTCAACATATACCTCTTCTTCTAATTCTCAATTTAGAAAAGCACTTTTGACATCCATCCACTACTAGAATTCTGTCAATAGACATCGGTCCTTAGACATCGGTTGCTCAGACGACCGATGTTCAAGTTCATTTAGACATCGGTTATTTTAAAACTGATGTTACTTATTGTTTTAGACATCGGTCCAGAAAATAACCGATGTCTATACTTATTTTTCAAAAATGAAAAACGTTAGTTAGACATCGGTTTTCTATATAACCGATGTCTTTGTTTTATAGACATCGGTTGTATTTTACAACCGTTGTCGATGGTTAACTTAAAAAAAATTAAAAAAACGCGGAAACTTTCCCCCCTTATTCCCCAAATATTCCCCCCCTTAACAAAAAAAAACCCGTTTCTCCCCCTAATTATTTTTCCTGTCTCTCTCTCACTCTCTCTCTGCTCTCTCTCTTACTCTCACTCTCTCTGAGCTCACTCTCTCTAGTTCTCTTTCCCTCTCTCTTCCATCTCTCTGCTTCTCTCCCTCTCTCTCTTCCATCTCTCTCTATCTCACACACACACACCATATCAGTTTATAATAAGTACATAGGTTTTAATTAAACCCCAAATTGAAGAACACCATCAGTTAATCAAAATCCATCTACGAGAAACCCGAATTTCTGAACAGGTATGTTTGTTCATTTAGGTTTGTATGTTCGATTAGGTTACATTTGTTCAATTAGGGTTTGTTCATAAATTTTAATGGGTTTTTTCCTTTTTGAACAGGTTTTGAAATTCATTGAGCCAAATAAGGTTTGTACTCTAATTTTATATTTTTTCTTGAGTTGTTTTAAATATGCATGTATATATATTTACATAAATCTGCATTTTTTTAACATAAATTAGGTTTGTGTTCTTGTGTATATATATTTAGGTTTGCCTAAATATATCAATTAGGTTTGATATTTGCATGTATTTTTCTATTCTGGTTGATATCTTCCGATTTTTGTCCGTTTAAAGTTTTAAGTAATAGTATGTTTTTAAATTTGATTTTGTCCATTTGCAGATTATCTCATCAAGTCTCGGAATTTGACAGTGCCTACACATTTTACTTCAAGAAGGAGGTTAGAAATTCTTATTCGTTTGCTTTTTTCCTTTTTTTTGTATACATTATGTAGGAAGGGATTCACCAGTAACCGATCTGTCATTATTTATGTATACATTATTTGATTTGGATTGTTGTTTATGTATCAGATTTAGTGTATCATTCTCTTTTAATAGATGAGATGCCATGAATGTACTAGTTGTCATTTGTGTAAAATCTTTCAATTTTTTAAGGGCATGTTTGTTATTAATTCGCGCTTGAATATGTGCACTTGTATTGATTATGCTAGTTAAACAATGTTGACTTTCTTGATTTTGTTTATATGCACTTGAATATGTGCACTTGTATTGATTAATTCGCGCTTTGATGTTGAAATGACCATCTGGTGGTTAGGTTGCTAGATTGCTGGTCATACATTTTCATTTATGGATAAGTCGTGGATATCGAAAGATAGGGATTCTTTAGAATTTGAAATTGGCGTCGAAGAATTCTTGATTTTCGCTGAAGAAAATTGTAAAGATCCTAAAAGAATTCCTTGTCCATGTGGTCGATGTGTGAATTTTAAAAAATTCTTAACCAAAATCATAAGGGGACATATCTACGATCATGGTTTTAGTTTGGGGTATGTTGATTGGATTTGGCATGAAGAAAAATCTACTAGGAGTACTAGGTCTTCTATAGGTAGTACATGTCCTGCTTCAGACCAACCTATAGAGCACTTTGTTGCATCAGAAACTGTTGAAGTTTGTGAAGCGGCTTTTAATTCGGGTAATTACGATAAGGATTCATATGATTTTCAGAGGTTTGTTGTTGATGCGAAACAACCGTTGTTTGAGGGCAGCGAGTGCACAAAGTTAGAGTCAATGTTAAAATTGCACAACTGGAAAGCTAGGTTTGGTATTAGCGACACTGCCTTTACTGAGCTGCTCTCTTCAGTTGGCTCGATCCTTCCCAAAGATAATGTGTTGCCTCCTAACGCATATGAAGCGAAGAAAACTTTATCCGATTTAGGTCTAGTGTATATAAAAATTCATTCGTGTCCCAATAATTATATACTGTATAGGGGCATACATTCTGATGCTTCTCAGTGTCCTCATTGCAAGCTGTCACGTTGGAAAGTACGGAAGAATGGCCAACTTAGGGTCAATGTTCCAGCCAAGGTCATGTGGTATTTTCCTACAATTCCAAGATTTAAACGGTTATTTAAATCTCCCTCTACTGCTGAACTCATGACTTGGCATGCAAATCAGCGAATAAATGATGACAAGATGCGACATCCGGCCTACTCTCCTTCTTGGAGGAATATCGATTATCGGTGGCCTGCCTTTGGTAGTGAATCTAGGAATATTAGGTTGGCTTTATCAGCGGATGGTATCAACCTGCATACTAATGGGTTAGTCAATCGATATACATGCTGGCCAGTAGTGTTGGTAACGTACAATCTTCCTCCGTGGTTATGCATGAAAAGGAAGTTCATGATGTTGTCAGTTTTAGTTCCTGGTCCACATGAGCCGGGAAATAACATCGACGTTTATTTACAACCGTTGATTGATGATCTGAAAAAACTTTGGGAAGAAGGTGAACCAAACGTTTATGACGCCTATAGTAAAATATATTTCACTCTAAAAGCAATTTTATTGTGGTCTATAAATGATTTTCCAGCATATGGAAACTTGTCAGGCTGCGTGAATAAGGGTTATAAGAGTTGTCCAATTTGTGGTGACGATACTGTGGCTAAATATTTAAGTCACAGTAGGAAGATGTGCTTCCAAGGTCATCGCCGTTATTTTCCTAGGCAGTACCCTTATAGGAGGCAGAAAGCGGCCTTTAACGGATAATAAGAGTTGGGGAACGCATGTCAACCCCTTTCCGGAGAAGAAGTGTTAGCGCGTCAGGAACGAATTGATTTTTGTTTTGGAAAAGAGGTGAAGAAGTCGAAGAAGGTGGAATGTCCATGGAAGAAAAAATCTGTTTTCTTTGAGTTAGAATATTGGAAATATCATCATGTTCGCCACTGTCTCGATGTTATGCACATCGAGAAAAATGTGTGTGATAATCTGCTTGGGACGTTATTAAATATGCGAAAGTCAAAAGATAGTGAGGCGGCACGTCATGATATGATTGATATGGGTGTTAGACATGATTTAGCTCCTCAAGTAGGAGAAAAGAAGACCTATCTGCCTCCTTCCCCTTTTACTTTGTCGAAGGTTGAAAAAAAGAAAGTGTTGAACTCATTCTTGTCTATGAAACTTCCTTCTGGACATGGATCAAACATAAAAAATTGTGTATCCATGTCTGATTTGAAGATATACGGGCTTAAGTCCCATGACTGCCATATCCTTCTCCAACAACTCCTCCCTGTTGCCATTCGATCCGTTCTCCCAAAAAATGTTAGGGTCACAATCATACGACTGTGCTTCTTTTTTAATGCTTTATGCAGCAAAGTTGTCGATGTCTCGAAACTCGATAAATTGCAGTCAGATGTAATAATAACCTTATGCGATCTAGAAAAAATATTCCCTTCATCATTTTTTGATGTAATGTTACATCTTATTGTCCACTTGGTCCTAGAAGTGCGTTTATGTGGACCGGTATTTTATAGATGGATGTATGCCTTCGAACGATTCAATAAAGTGCTAAAGAGCTACGTACGAAACTGATATTATCCTGAAGGTTGTATGGCAGAAAGCTACCTTAAAGAAGAATCAGTAGAATTCTGCACAGAATTTATGAGCCAGACTTGTACAACTGCCGGCATTCCAGTTGAGCAAGGCAAGCAATCTGGTCCATTATCTGCCGCGATAATAAAGGTCATGGAAGAAAAAGAGCGAGATGAGGCTCATCTGCATGTCCTTCAAAACAATGATGAAGTGTATTCCTATATCGTGTACATTTATTTTATTAACTTGTCCTATTTGTTTGAAGATGTAATTTTTGTGGGTTATTTCTAATATTTATGCATATTCTCAGAATGCACAAGGAGTATTTGGATGAAATTTACCGAGGGAAGAAAAAAAGTGTTCATTGGCTCATGGGAGAGCACAATCGGCTATTTGCCGATTGGTTTGAAAAAAAAGTAGGTTTTGTGTATTGTCTACTTAAATAGTTGTTAGTTGTAGTTTGCAACTGATGGATTTTTTTATTATATAATATTATGTATAGGTAAGTAGTGAAATCAAGGGAAATCCCGATGCTGTTTCAGAGACGATACGATGGCTCGCTGGAAAACCATCATTTTCTGTTTTAACTTATCAAGGTTTTTCAGTCAATGGAGTCCGATACTTTACGAAAGACCGAGATGATGCGCGAGTTGTTCAAAACAATGGAGTTTCTGTGGTTGCTAAGGCAGTCCAGGTGTCCAGTGCGAAAGATTTAAACCCCATTGAGAGTGATATGACCTTTTATGGCATAATCTTGGAAGTATGGGAGTTGGATTACCATGAGTTCAAAGCTCCACTCTTCTTGTGTAAATGGGCAGAGAATGATAAAGGCATAAAGATCGACGATCTTGGCTTCACATTTGTGGATTTTAATCGACAAGGCCATAAGAAGGATAAATATGTCTCTGTTGACCAAGTCAACCAGGTGTTTTACATTAAAGATCTGGTTGATCCTACTTGGTCGATCGTGTTAACTTCCACAACTAGAGACTATCAAGAGTTGTATAACGACGATGATTTGGGTGACACGATCATGGAACATCCTCCCTTCTGCTCTAACATCCCTGCTTCTGATGTGACCAATGAAGATGTTGCGCATAGTATTAGGCTTAATGTTGAGGGAATTTGGGTTAAAAAATGATCCTGTTAATTTAGCTCTCTTTACTTTTTGCTTGTTATAATTTAATCAGCATATTTAATTTTCCTTTGTAATTTTTTTAAGTAAATGAATTATAGTGACTAATGCATTTTTCTTTTGTAATTTTTCTTTTATAATTTTTTTGTATTTTGTTTTTGTATTTGTTTTGAAATTTTCCAGTTGTAATTTTGAATGCATTGCATTTTTATTCATGCATATGTAATTTTGAATGTATTTTAATTCATGTAGAGTTTCATTTATTCAGTGACTAATTATTTCTTGTTTTATTATTCAGAGTGAAGGACAAAAATGGCAAAGAAAAAGAGAACCAACAAAGGCCTCCAAAAAATTATCGGTTTGGGGGTCAAAAAGCTTGGACGAGATTTATTGCGCAGAGGACAGGTGATAAGTGGCTGGTATGGATGCATTTTCTTTGCCAGTGTACCCTTTTTGGATTTGGAATATTTACTTGGATATAATTATTCGTTGTATGATGCAGAAACTACGCACCCTGCAGAGCGAAAGAGTGCGTAATCGAAAATATCATCATCGTTTGTCAAGGAAGGGTTACATTGGTTTACAAGAGGATGAAGTAAGAACCTAGCTATAATTTTTTCTCATCTTCAACAAATAAAGCACCTTTTAATTTTTTCTCATCTTAAACAGATAAAGAAAGGCAAACTAAAGCCCGAGGAGAAACCAGATCGGGCAATATTTTGGAAAAAGGCTCAAAAGTCAAAGCTAGATGATGAGGAACTTGATGAAGATAAAGAAGCAGTATTTTCCAGAATTGTAAGTAAAAATTATGAAAAAACTGCATTTAATCGAGAAAAATAGATTATAATGAGAAATCTGTTTATTCCTTCATTATTCATAATATGTCCCTAAGATCTGATGTGTATTCATATCTGCATTAGGATGAATTACTCGAAAAGAAGGAGAAGGGTGAATTCGTACCATCTGGAACTGATGATGTGTTGACTACGGCACTCGGAACTCCTGAGCATTCAGGCAGGGTTCGAGGAGTTGGAGGTTTTGTCACCCCAAAAATGTTCTTTAATCTGCCGAAAGAGAGAAAACCTGCAATTACCAAGGCGGAGTTGTTGGCCCGTGATAGAGTGCTACAGGAGGAGTTGGTAAGAACAAGGCGGGAAATGGCTGAGCTCAAGTCATTGTTTACAGGATCTAATCAGCAGTCTCCGAATTTTTCGGAGAGAGCAAGTTGCCAACCAGTTGAAGGAGAACCAAAAGCAAAAGAAATATTGGTGAATGATGATTGTCTTGCTTATGATCAACCCCCTCCATTAGAAAAGAAGGTATATTTCACAAATATTATTGTAATTATACGGTTCTTCAAATTGTAGAATAATTATATAATTTACTCCTTACAATTATAGGGTCCACAAATTTGTGAGCTTTCGGTGGATATCATCGAAAATAAGGTTGCTTTTAGTACTGTTTTCGAAGATGATGAAATGAATGTTTCGGTTCATGGAGTGCCCCTAAAGCCTGGACATGCTCGTGTGTCGGTTGATGGACATATCCAACCAGATGCTTTAGTTCCCATGCCTATACCTGGCGAAATTGAACATGTTCGTGAAGCCGTTGGTTCACACTTGGCATGGCCTCGAAATTTAATCAGCCTATGGACAATTGTGGTATTTACATGTGCTTGTTGGTTGCTAAAGTTGTATAAAAGTTGAAAAATAGGGGTTAATTAGGTGAATAAATGTCTACTTATATTCTTTCATTTTTTTGTAGAAAAAGAAAAGAGATGTGTCGCAGTCAAAGAACAAGGGTGAGGTGCATAAAATTCAACAAGAGTTCACTCACGTCAAGGTCAACAAGAAAGTGCCACGCCAATACAAGGTATTGTACAAACATGCTACGACATTTATGAAAGCCAGCGGGGAATCGATCCCTATTCCATGTGATTCCGATGTGTTTGGAGTTGAGAAGACAATATATATATTGCATGAGAATTTAAAAGCATTGTTAGAGTTTGACATGATTGGACAAGCTGCGATATCTGCGTATATGGCGTAAGTAATTTATTTTTGTGGTTAAAGGTTCTGTTTGAATTATCGCAGAACTAGTCTGCTAGTAATTTTAATTTCTCCCACATATGTATAGGCACTTGCATAGTACAATTAAGAGGGTTCACAAGAATGATGATGTGGTCCTGTATGGATTTTTTGATCCTGGCGCCAACTTTAATTTGAATGCTAATTTTCAACGAAATGTTGGTAGTCGGTTGAAAGAGGGTAATCAAAATCACATATTCTTTCTGCCACATAATCATCAGTAAGTATTTTTAAATGCATATTGTAATCTATTAATTTAATTTTCTTTTAGGTTTTTAGGCTATTTTTTAAAATATCTGACTTGTGTAAATTTATAATAATACAGTTGTCACTGGATTCTGGTCGTAATATGGGATGGCGACATTTACATTCTCAATCCTTTGCCTCATCCAACTCATTTTGATGATTTAGAAAAAGCTTTATCAGAGTAACATTATTCCTTTTATTTTTTAGGTTGTTTTCATTTATTTCTTGTATTCGAAATATGACTCTTGACACCGTGTCATTATAATATGCAGGACAATAAAACAAGTTAATTCTCAAATAGGAAGGGGTAACAAAGCTCCTAAAATCAAGAATCTTGTAGTAAGTAATTTATATTATAATTTTTATAGTACGACAGTAATCTTGATTTAATCAGTTTGTAAAGCCAGTTTTTTTTATCTTAACAGGGATCCCCGAAACAGCCTGGTGGGGTTGAATGTGGTTATGTGGTCATGAGGTACATGAAGGAAATTATTGAGGACAGGGAAATTTCTTTTACTTCTAAGGTCCGTACATTCATTTTTGTATGACTGAATGTGGCATTTTAGATGCATTTTTTTTATGATTTCCCTTTTCGGTTTACTCAATTTTTAGTAGGCGACCAAGACTCGCAAGTCTTACACTCTAGAGGAGCTAGACCAGGTTCGCTGTGATGTTATCGACTTCATTCAAGACAAAATGTAGATTGTAAATTTCCTTGACTCGCTACTGTAAATTCTGGTTTCATAATGTACTTGATGATCGAATTTGTAAGATGCATGTTTGACAATGTGCTAGAACTATTTTTGCTATATATTTGTTGTTGGTTGGTTAATGTAGATGTTCTGAATTTTCTAGTAGATGTTTTAGGTTGTTGATTGGATAAAAACTGTTGTTGGTTGAATCTGGGTTAATTGTTGGTTGATGGGGTGAAAATTGTGGGTTGGTTGGATGGAAAATTGTTGGTTGATTGGATTTTACCATATGGAGTTTTCTGGTTCATGCAAAAACAGAGATGCTCAGTTTAATTATAATAGAAACAGACATCACATTGTTATTAGAACCGATGTTAAAAAACCATAAATAACATCAGTGTACACATATAAAAGCAATGTCTTAAAATCACAAAGACATCAGAAAAATAAAATATTCGATATTAATAAAGGAATATTAGCACATGAAAATAGGGTAATAACATCGATTTAAAATTAAACACTCGATGTCTATTTATCATACTAACATCGGTTTTTTAGAAAACAACCGATGTCTATTATCAACATTGACATCGGGTACTTAGAAAATGATCGATGTCTATTATCAACATTGACATCGGGTACTTAGAACATGATCGATGTCTAATAAGATATAGACATCGGTTTTTTATTTTTAACCGATGTTATTTTATAAATATTGATTGTGTGTTATAGTTTTAAACAGGCCTAATCGTCCTAATATTACATTTCTGAACTTGACATTAAACAATTATATAACATCAATGTGAATTAGACATCAGAAATTTTTCAGAAACGATGTGTAATATTACATAGACATCGGTTTTTAACCGATGTCTATGAGAAAATACATTTAACATCAGTCGCGAAGACATCATACATTTTTTACATAGACATCGGTTAAAAACCGATGTCTAAGGTCTTTTTTCTAGTAGTGATCTGAAAGTACTTGAATTTCTTATGAGTAGCAAAAGCTAAGAAAATCCTGATAGCTTCCAGTCTTGCCACAGGAGAAAGTGTTTCATCATAGTCAATGCCTTCTTGTTGTGAATATCTTTTTGCAACACGTCTAGCTTTGTTCCCGATTATAGTACCATCTGAGCCTGTCTTGTTTCTGAAAATCAATTTGGTGCTAACTACTGATTTTTTCTTTGGTCTTGGAACAAGATTCCACACTTCATTTCTCTCAAACTCATTTATTTCTTCCTGTGTTGTTGTAATTCATTGTAATCCAATCAGCATCTTCGAGTGCATCCTCTACTTTTTTTAGCTCATCCTTAGAAAGAAAGTTATGATAAAGACATCCATGCTCAGTTGTACTTCTTGTTTGAACACCAACATCAGGATCTCCAATTATAAGATCAGGTGTATGATCGTTTGTCCATTTGAATGGTGTTGGTAATTCAGTCCCATTTCCTGATGCCCCCCCTGCATCAGATGCATCAATAAAATCATTGTCATGTGAAGCTCCCCTTGTGTCATTGCTCTCATTTTCTTATGGATTAGATCTTCCATTTGTGGACTGATCACCAAATTGATCTTGATGCTCAGTTGAATGATCTCCTCCTGATGAACTATCATTTGTTGAACTTGAAGAATTTCTGATAGAATCAATATATTTCTGATCCATCAGTATCATCAGGATTTGATTCACTAGAGTTATAACTGTCTATATATTGATATTGCTCCTCTTCAACATATGCATTTTCAATAGCCAACTCTAGATCAGGATCAATATTGTCAGGATTTCACATATCATTAGGATTTGACCCATCATCAGGATTTGATGAGTCATCAGGATTGGAGTCATTTCCTGACTTGAACCTTTTATTTTCAAATACAAATTCTTCATGTATGTCTTCTTCAATTCCGGGAATCTTCTTGTCATCAAAGAAAATATGGAAAGATTCAACAATGGTTCTTGTTCTAAGATTAAAGAATTTCTAGGCTTTAAAAGATGGGTATTTAACAAAAATATCCTCATCAGCTTTTCTGTCAAATTTTCCAAGCATTTCAGGATGTGTTCTAAGTACAAAGCATTTACATTCAAAAATGTGAATATGTTTCAAGCTTGGCTTCTTTTCCTTAATAATTTGATAAGGAGTTAATCCATGTCTATTAATAAGAGTCAATTATGAGTGTAAAAGGCAGTGTTGACAGCTTCAGCCCAAAAGTAAGTTGGTATATTTTCTTCCACAAGCATTGTTCTTCCATCTTCAATCAATGTACTATTTTTCCTTTCCACAACTCCATTTTGTTGAGGTATGCCTGGAGCTGAGAATTGTTATGAGATTCCCTTGTATCTGCATAATTCAACCATCTTGTAATTCTTAAATTTAATGCCATTATCACTCCTGAGTATTTGCAATCTATACTTAGAGCCATTTTCAATTAGTCTCAAGTGATCCAAAAGAACATTTGGAGTCTCATCTTTCCTGTGCAAGAAAAATACCCATGTAAATCTGGTATATTCATCAACAACAACTAGGGTGTATCTTTTCTTATTGATGGACATGATGTTAACAGGATCAAAGAGATCCAGATATAACATTTGATATGGCTTTTTGATGGATGATTCTTAATTGTTTTTAAAAGAGGTTCTTCTTTGATTGGCTTGTTGACATGTATCACACAAACCATTAGGGGAGTAATACATATTTGGTAGACCTCTTACCAAATATTTCTCCACCAATTTATTAAGATTATTGAAATTGAGATGAGAAAGCTTCTTGTTCCAGTTCCAACTTTCATCTACTGATTCTTTGCTTATCAAACAAGTCTTAGGTCCATCAACATTTGCATGAAGTTTGGCTTCATATATGTTTCCATGTCTGTATCCCTTGAAAACAACTTTCTTTATAATTTTATGAACTACTTCACAGTGAGTGTCATAAAATATAACATAGTATCCTTTGTCAGTAATTTAACTCAACAAATTGTGCTTCAGTCCTTCTACCAGAGCTACATCTTGAATGATGACATTTCTAATTATTATGTTGCCATATCCCAGTGTTATTCCTACATTTCCATCATCATAGGGAACCATTGGGCCAGCCTTCTCTTCATATTCTGACAAGGGGATTTATTTTTAGTCATATATGCAGAACAACCAGTATCCAGTACTAGAACATTCTTTTTATGTCCCTGTAATCAGAAATATAGAAATCAATTTGAATTTTTAAGAACCCAAACTTGTTGGGTCCTTCTTGACATCTTATGTTTTTATGTAGCAGAAGACTTCCTGACAGGACTTTGACCATCAGGAATTGCTTCATCAGGATTTGTCTTGTTAGTTTTAATTCTATAAGATGCAAGTTAATTTAATTTGGAAGTTTTAGCAGAAATAACTATTTTATTGAACTTGGTCAAAGGATCATAATTGTTGTGATGCAGAATATGATACTCCTTACAAGTGTAAATGGAATGCCAAATACTACCACAGTACAAGCAAGGGTTCCGTGGTTTGTAAAATACTGATCTACCACTAATATCAGACTCAGAAATAATAATAGCTTTCTTTTTAGTTTTACTACAATAAATAGAAATATGATTAGTATTACCATATTTAAAACAAGTTTTTCTAGGAGCATCAAGAATATACTTATAGTTACTTGCTTTATTAATACCCTGCTTTCCATTTCTTCCACTTTTTACACTGTGTTTGTAAGGCATATCACTTACTTCACAAATTTTCTTTTCTAGTTGACTTTTAGAGAGAAGACCTATGTTTTTACCATTCTTTTCCTTAACTCTAAACTCAACTTTCTTTTTATCAGGAATTTTAGAGGCAGATCCTACTTCATAGACTGACTTGACTCCATTCTTATTAGTACTATTTTTATCTGTGTATTTATTATAACCTAAACACTTTTCCAGTTTTTATCATTTATGAAGTTGTGAACTTTTCTTCCTGAAATCATCCAAATCTTAAAAATTTCTCTTTCCTTTTCAAGAACTTCCTCTAGCATGGCATATTTAATGTGCATAAGAGCTTCAATATTTTTAGCTTTATTACATGCCATTTCATTTTCATGCATACATATAAGCTCAACTTCTAAATGATCATTTCTCTTTTTAAACTCTTTATTCTCAGCAATTAAACTATCATTTTCAATTGACTTATTCTTAAAGTTAACATGAAGAGAATTTAAGAATCTTTTTTAATTCAGACATGTTATCAATATCTATGGAAAAAATAGTCATTTGTACCTTATCTGTAGAAGGAACATCCTCTCCATGATTTTCCATTAGTGCATGACATTCATCATCACTGTCATGCCCTGATGTGTCCATTCAGTCCTTGTTTGAGCTTGAGGTGAAAAGTGCCATTCCAGATGACTTAGGACACTCTGTAGCAAGATGTCCCCTTTTATTACAGTTGTAGCGAGTCACCTTGGCCTTACCAAACTTTCTTCCCTTTGGATACTGACCTTTATTCTTTCAGAATTTCCCTTTGCCATCACCAGAGTCACCAGAGTACTTCTTGTTAAAATCACCTTTTCTATGTGGCTTTCCAAATCTTATTCTCCTGAAACCTTTCACCAACATTACAACCATTTAAACAACTTGAGGATCATCCAATTCAATTTCAGAATCCTCATCAGTATCTGTGTTAGAATCTGATGATTCATCAGTATCTAATATCTCAACCATATTCCTTCTTCTTGAGTTCTCACTAGCCCTTTCCTTGTACTTGTGAGTTTCATCATTGAGTGCTACAACCTTTTTTTTCTGACATTTCTTGTTCTTCCTTAATTGGATCTCCAAATCATGGGTTTTCAGCATCCTATAGACTTCATCCAGTGACAGTTGATCAAGATCATACTGATACCTGATAATGGGTCCCTGTGTATCCCATTCTTCAGGAAGGGTTCTTAGAATCTTGGTGTTGGAATCTTCTCTATCATATTCCTTTCCAATTAATGATAGATCATTCAACAATGTCAGGAATCTGTCATAACTGTGAGTAATGGTTTTATCAGGCTTAGCATCAAACTGTTCATACTCTTGAACAAGAACAACCCTTCTATTCTTCTTGATTTCCAATGTTCCTTGACATTGAGTTTCCAAAGCATCCCATATAGCTTTGACAGTCTTGCAAGAAAACACCCTGTTTGATATCACATTGTCCAAACTATTGTGAAGAATATTCTTGACCTTAGCATCTTTAAGCATTGCAGCCTTCTCAGGATCTAATTATTCAGATTTTTCTTTCCTGATATAGTGCTCAGGAACTGTTGGTATTATAGCCATAACCTTTTCATGATAAGGAGGTCCATGATTGATTATATCAATATAAGCATCATCAATGGCTTCAAGAAACATAAGCATCTTTACTCTCCATGTAGAGTAGTCAACCTTTTTCAAGATTAGGATCTCCATGCTTTCATACTTACTTTCTAACATCATGATATTTTTTAATTAACAATCAATTAGACTGCTCTGATACCACTTGTTTCCCAGTAATAGATAATTTTTTAAGGGGGTTGGATACAATTATCAAATAAATCAATATCAAGAAAGTAAAGTAAAAATAATAGAATCAAATAACAGTTTATTAATTCTCTTATAAATTGTTATGGAATTCTCTCAAGGAGAGTTGCTAGGTTATAATAATACTCGAGTAATTCACCCTCTGAAAGATAACCTATTATGTGTTTATATATTACACAACTACTCTATCAATCTCTATCAATTACAAGATATGTTATAGTAAGATTTATCCTGTTTCTATACATATCTAAATTAACAACTTTAATCTTATAAATCAGGAACCGACAGTAAACCATTCCACAAATGCTGGGATTATATAAATCAACAAATCCTGATTTACACTGTGATACTGATAACAAGTCACATCCTGATGCCTTGACAAATCCTGATGCAGATCCCGATTGGTTGACAGATCCTAATTCATCAACAATTATTGATTTATGACTTAGACATTTTCTCCCAACATAAAGATATTATACCCTATGATCACTGATGATATCTCAAAATTTACTTGGAAATTCTTCTAGCTTTCAGAAATTAAAACTTTTAAAATCATCATTAGTCACATCAAGGAATTCTGCACACAGTAAGATTTAACTCATGAGTTCTCTTCCTCATCGACTCTGTTCACACAAAACCACGGAAGCATATGCGATCACAAGTAGTATGAAATTAAGTTAAGTTCGTTCCCACATAGACTGGTTTAAACAATATATGCACTTATGCAACAATGTATGGTTATTATTCACTGCTAAGACAAGTATCAATTTTGAGTTGATTAACTAATTAAAGTGATTACACTGGCATGAATTAACTAAGAGAATAAAACTGATTTACTTATATGAGATAAAACATGAGATTCTAACTTTATTAAATACTTCATTCAGAGTTTATGCCTTTAATCTTAGCATGTGATGGTGATGACAATTAATCAGATAACACAAAATTAGTATACATTATCTTTTGATATATATATACCCTACTACTAAACATCCACAAATAAGATAGAAATTGAGCAGACACCAATTTTGCTTAGACCCTATATGTCTATAAGATTTGAAAGCATAACAGTTTAATGAGCAAGTTATCTGTTGAGATTACATAGGGCAGCGTAAGATGGTTAAAATTACACTACGAATCATGCATGACAACATACACAAACCTATGCTAGCATGGCAAGTTCTAAACCTCTATATCCACTTTCGATTTAATAAAGATTAATAAACGACTTAGATGTTAGCTACACATCTAAGAACAATAAGTATAACCATACTAGGAAATCATAAATCACCACACTTTAACGATTTAGAACAATCAACTATTCAAATTCATAAATAAATCCGCTAGAACCCCATGACAACGATTAGTTCATGATCGAACACATCGTCACCATGGGTTCCAATGAAAACATGATAATAAATAAGTTCAGAATACTATGAGATAATATAAAAGTACTAGGGTTTAGAATAGATGAAAAACAAGCATCCAAAAGTATCGCCTAAATCGAAGAATATAAAAGTGAAAATTAAATCTTCTTCTCCTTAGTCGTCTTGTGTGCTTTTGGTCTTCTCTATGTTCTCCCTGGCTTTCGTGTTCTTAAAAACGTCTTCTTTTGTTTATATATATAGCCCTGGGTGACCAGGACTCTCGCAATAACCAAATTATAATCAAATTAGGATTCTACAGAATTTGGCTGCTCTTGAACAGGCGTGGGCACGCTTGAACATGCGCGGGCGCACTCTGTTTCTGACAAATGGGGTGTGGGCGCGCTTCTTTGGGCACGGGCGCGCCTGCTTTCTGTAGAATTTCTGCAGCTTTTTTCTTTTTTTGCGCTCTGTCCTTCGCACAAACTTCCATGACTCCTTCTCTGATCTCTTATCAATATATAATCATTTAAAAGCTCATTTCCACCTCTGACTAGTGCGCTAAAATGACTCAACACAAAACACATCAAAAACACCAAATACTTGAGTCCAAAACACCAACTTAAGCCGATATGAAGCATTCCAAGTAGATATAAAATCCACTTCTCACACCTCCAAACTTAAATTGATGCTTGTCCTCAAGCATAAACAGACTCGACACTAAATATAAAACTACTGCATGAATGCAACTACGTGAAAATGTAACTAAATGACAATGCAACGATCCCCTAGGAATAACCATAGCCAAATCAATAAACAATGTCTCTAAGAATGCAATGACTTTAAACAGAGTTCAACTAAATCCCATAAACCAACATACAAACCAAAAACGTGCATGTGTAAGATGCTTATCAGATATACTCTCAACACTAGATCAATAACCATATCCTATCCATCGCCAAAACAATCACAAATTTATAAATAGGATAGACGTTAAACACATAATGACTCACAACACCTCAATTTTACTAGAGTTATACATGGATCATGCTATAATACTGAAACACATCAAACACAAATGTTTATTTGACCATGCAATGAATGAGGTCCCAAAAGACTTATACAAAAATACCCATATAGCGAACGTTAGGTTAGCGGATCCCAGACTATATAAGCCTTAGGTCACTAGGCTCAAAGTCCCCTAAAACTTAATTTCTCGGGTATTAAAGAGCTCACCCTTGGTCAATTCTGCATATACTAACACAAATTTTTTTATTTATTCTTTTTTCTTTTCATTTTTCTTTTTTTCTTCTTTTTTTCAATAATTCTGAATGAGTACGTTTCGCTCTATCTCATTCAACCCTAGACTACTCATAAATATATGAGTCGGCTACTAGCCATTTGACGCCTAATTTTATTCACAACTAGCAATGATATCCATGTTTTTCCCTAGTTTAAAAATTCAGTGTTCTTACGTCATTACGAGAATAACAAAAATTCTAAATATAACCAAGTGATTAAATTCCAACAAACAAACAAGTATGATCATGATCTAGTTCAAAAGCAACCTATAAGACTTGTGAAAAAAACTTTATTTTTGGGCATGCAAATCAATTCATTAGGACTTAATTATCCCTCTATTCGACATCACTACACTCAAATCAACACCAACTACCAATCAGAAATAGCTCATCATACGGGATCATGTAATATGCATGCAAATGCAGCCACATGGTCTCACATAATAACATGAACAAATATGCAAACAAATATGACCTATATGAACAATCATGCAAAAATAATGAACGAAATACAACTAAACATGCAATATGAATCTATATGAACACGATACACAACTAATCCTTACATTATCACCCCCAAACTTAAAATATTTAATATCCATATTGAAGGTAATAATAAGGATACAAGGCATACCTAGTCGTTGGTGGGATCACCCTTCTCGGGTGGAGAATCAGGTGGAGGGTAAACAGTGCTCGCTCCAAATATAGGCCAATCGACCTCGACATCAGTGACTCTAAAAGCAGTACTCAAAGCCTGATCAAATCCTGAGCAAAACAGCTGTGAATGTCATGCATGGCATCCATACGCCTAGTCAATCTCCTGTACTGAGCATCTCCAAGTCCATTCATATCCCTGTCTGCTGTGCACGAGAAGATCTAGTGGCTGCACGAGAGGATCTAGCAGTTGCCTGCTGTGCCTGAGAAAAACCCTCTGCACACGTCTGGTCAGCTGGCTGGCCACCCGGTAGATGATCATATGTATAACCCAATCCCTTCTCATGGGATTTACCGCCATACCACTCCTGCATCACCGAAATTGTCGAGCTATCAATGAGAGCACTCAGCATCTGCAGCTGCTCATGCTCGGGCCACCTAACACCAACCGAAGTACACAACCTTGTAATAATTGAGGCATGAGGAATCACCCCCATGGTTCCCCCTCGCAGAAAGCGCAACATACTCTGATGAATCACATAGCTGAGATCAACATATTCTTCATTCAAAATCCTCCACAACAGACTAGCCCGATCCATAGTAACCTCGTGTGAATGTGTTAGGTCCCAATGTGTTTGTAGAAGGGGGGTTGAATACAAACAGTACCGAATAATCGAATAAATGCGGAATAAAAAATGTGAAACAAAATTCAAGTTAAATAAAAATATTATTAAACTTGAAAGGTGTTACAACAACTGTATCGATTACAAGGAATTAATCTCAAATTAATTATCACAAATTTAGAATAAATTCGACATGAACTTTTTCTATTTTTGCAATAATTAGAATCAAATGCTAAACGCGATTTGAGATTAAGTTCTAGGGATTTTGATCCGCTAGATTGTTACACAAGAACAAGATAAAGATTTCTAGTTGATTGGATTTAACTTTACAAGCTAGAAATTTGATCTTTGAAATGCAGCAGAGAAAATGAAATATTTCTAAGGCGGCTGCTTCTTTGTTCTTGATTGGTTTCTGTATTATTGGATGATTGAATGTGTTCTGCTTCTGCTGCTATTTAAATAATCCACCGAATAGAAAATAGCTGGTATGACAATCCTCCACTCAGTGTAACTTTCAGTGAGACTATTATTTGTACTAGCATGATTTTCGATATGACTATTGATTGTCATACCGATTGTCATATTAGTACAATCAGATTTGTCTTGCTGAATTTTAATGAATTTTAATCCAATTTAAATTCTGAAAATCCTTAATATTAATTCTGAATTAATTAATCAATTAATTCAATTAATCAATAAATTAATCTTTGCAGATATAATTTATTTTCTTAATTAAATTATATGACTTAATTAATTAATAGAGAATTAATACTAACCTTGAGCAGCAACCATTCTTCTGAAAATCTTCTGAAAATCACTGTCAATTATGAATCAATTCCACCACTTCAATGTTGACACTCAATGTACTGTCTGGTTCATGAGTGACTAACTTCCGTGACGTTTCTTCATGTCTTGACTTTGATACTCTTGATTTTCTTCAGACTAAATCCTTGTAATTAATGATACTCTGACGAGATCTCTGTCACTTGATTAAATCCACGATCTTGATTTATATCACTGAGGCTTGATCAATTTCTTGAACTTCTTCCAGTGAATTAACTCCTCAAATCTGTAGATGAACCTTGTTTCTGAATCCTCTGACAGATGTTACTTTGCGAGATCTCTCTGACGGTAGATCCACTATTTACTTTATTACATTCTTTTTGAGTTGAGTTGAATCCTCGAATATACAAATAGGCTATGACATATGACTTACAATCTCCCCCTATTTGTTTGTTAGACAATAACACACAAATACCTAGAGGATAACTCAACTAACAAATAAGAAAAAGATATAAAAAGAAATGCAAAGTAAATAGTAGAAAAGTTCTGGACTAGATTTAACATTTTCCAGATTCCAAGTAGATGTTCCTCTAGACTGAACATATCTTCAAGTAGTTCCATCTTCATTGTACAACCACATTTCCTGTTGAGAAGCCCATATCTCTCTTGCTTCTCCCCCTATGAGAATCAATTGATTAAAGAAGATCACCTTCGTTTACCACCTCTCCCGTACAATAGGATCCGCAGATAAAAACCAATGGTACTCCCCTTTTGAAAACAGCTTCTTCCCTTACTAGAAAATCACCTTGTGTTTACCACCTCTCCCGTACAATAGGATCCGTAGTTATAAACAACAATGGTGTGGTGTAGTGTACATATGATCTTTTTCTTCCTCCCTGCTATTTCTCCCCCTTAGTTGAGGAATCCTCCAAACTATTACTTAAGCTTTTATCTCCCCCTTAAAGAAGGAATGTATGCCGTCATCTGAAGGAGTTCTCATATTTCACTTGGTTGGAAAAGAAATAACAAGAAGTTTCTCTTTCTTCCTCACTGTGAGTGTGTGATTCTGTTTAGTGTACCTCACATGTGTTTCACTCTTCTCTCCACTCGTGTTTACACTCATTCTCACAAGTGTATCACTCTTCTCTCATAGCTCCATAATCCAGCTGTACCTGCAAGTAAAATCACCTTAGCCATCCTTAAGGAGGTCATAGGTGGTGCAATGGGAGTTCACAAATCCCCATCCTTGTTAAACTCGTCAGATGAATCTGAGTCATAATCTACAAGTTGCTAGTTTCCCTTTTAGGGTTCCATATTTGAATTCTGGGAAGGTAAATAATGATCCAACGAATTTAGCATAAAGATCAAAGTTCCCTTCTAATGTCTGTGAAGACATTTCCTTGTGACTCATCAGGTAATATCTGAATCATTGTCAATAAGTTGCCGATCTGCACCTATGTCAGATCCACTATCCGCAGATGCATCCAGGGGATTTAAGCCTGGGGAGGTAGACACTGACCACTGACATATGGCTTTTGGATCAGTATCCTCTCCTAACACCTGTAAAGGCAATTGGTCCATTAACGAACCTTGAACAATCGAATCTGACCTTAAAATGGTCGAGACTCTTGTTTCCGTCAACTCATCCTTTGTGTGTGTAACCTTTCCTTGTGCATTAAGAATTGTTTATATTTGAGGTGGTGACACTACATAGGATACCTTGGCCGACATGAAAATTTCAATAGACGCACCCTGTTGGGAGAATGAATCTAGTAACTGTTTTTGTGCCTTTTCAACCATTACATCTTTTTGAGAAGATGTATGGGGGTTAGCAGTTGTCTCGGTTTAAATACTACTCATCTTTGTAGGAGACAGAGCTACTGGGTTGACTACATAACCTTCCTTATGTGGTGCACTAAGGCACTATCTCCCTCACGCTTATTCATACTACATTTAGTGGTAAAAGAGTGTTGGTTAGTTCTGTTTTTGTGTTTGTCTTTACAGTCTGGGATAGACGTTGTGGGTTTTCAACCTCATGACTGTCAATGAAAGAAAGTCATTGGAGACTGAACCTGTAACACAGAATATATGGCACTATAGAGATAAAATGTATTTAAGATTTATAATGAATGAAAATTATACATTTAATCTTTTGAGAGTAATGATGTACAATAGTGATTTCAAAGGATTTTACATGAAATAAGAAATCACTAATGTAGAAAGAAGTTTGATTTTGTTTTTTTTAATATAAATGAGTTTTTGATAAATTGATCACTTAGGGTAAAGTCTAAGTAATTCTCATTCATGTCAAAAGCTTACAAATATCTGCAACATAATGTTAACAACATATCATTGACCGATACTTGTCAAGTACTTTAGATACTAATTGTTATGTTGCATAAAATTTAAAATAAAATAAAATAAAAATAAAATAATACAATACAAATAATAATAATAAAAACAAATATCAATGAATTAAATACTAAATATCTATCAACAAGATATCAGCATTCAATTTCATATATCATACAATATTTATAATTACAGAAAATACAAATAAAAACTTATATAAATATAGCAAAAATATAAAAACTATTTACAAGTTCAAGATAACATTACCAGCTTGCAAACAGCCATATCCCTCAGATAAACATTTGCTGTTATCTCCAAAGGTAATAAGGGGGCCAGCTTTCTCAATCCACATTTGATAGCAGGGCTCTATCTCCGGTCATATGTCTTGATGATCCACTGTCAAGAATCCACACTACCGGTTACACCTGTTTAATGCCCTGCACTATAAATGGATTAGACCTTCTTCGGAACCCAAACTTGGTTGGGCCCGGCATACTTGTAGAATTGTCCTTTGTCAGGCAAAACAACATTTTTAATTTTAATGGTCTCAACATCCTCAATGACTGAACATTTGACCTTGTAAATAGTCTTAACAAATTTCTGTTTAGGCTTAGGCACAAATGTCTCCTTTCTAGCCTTAGAAGGACTAGCAGTCTTAGACCTATCATGCTTCTTGTTATTTACATGCTGACGAGGAGTAGTCTTATCATTAGAAACATGCTTAACATTAAAATAAGCATACATCATATTAAAAGCACAAGACATACAATTAGAAACACCGCATGCTTTATGAGAGTGATTAACAGCAGGCAATTTATGCATGGTAGACATGGCATTTTTGTTATCCAACTCATGTGTGTCTGAGTTAGTCTCAGTTGTTTTCACAACTTTGACTGGAACTTTTGACACACTTGACTTGGAAACAACCTTCTCATTAGCATGATCTTTAGCACGTATTTCTTCTTGAATAACAGAAGAGGTCGCATCAAATGGTTCAACAATTGATGCTTTATAGAGGGGTTCATCAACACCCTTAAGCACATGTGGTACTTCCCTACCTTTAGCACATACATGAGGAGGGGAGTTTATGCCTAATTCTCCAATAGCAGCATTGTAATCATAACCTATTCCAGATGTTTGATTAACAGCTTGCTTACTGTAGAACTCTTTAGCCTTCAAACAAGAATTGAAGTAGGCTCTAACCTTAGTCTCAAGACCGGTGATCTTATCTTTGAGAATAGTTTCGAGTTTTCTATAACAGTCAACTCTATTCTATAGAAAAGATACTTGTTCTTTTAATTTGTCTTGATTAATGTGCACAAGTCTTAATTCATTGACCTCTTTCTCAAGGTCTGTGATCTGTAAACTTAACAGTTCATTATCACGACGTGCACAATCTAAGTTACCTCTTAGATGATAAACCATTTCAGCATCAGAAAGTTTTACCTCTATTCTTGACGATGAAGCTTTTCCATCAATAGCCTTAAGAGCAAGATTTCCTTCTTCTTCATCTTCACTGTCAGTATCATCCCAGCTTCTTCCCTTTGCCAGATAAGCCCTTTCAGAGTTCTTTCTTACTTGCTTTGGCTTCCTACATTATGTGGCAAAGTGTCCCAACTCATTGCAGTTATAGCATCTAATGGTGCTCCGATCAACCATCCCTGTTTTGTATCCACCACTGCTGGTGTTAGAGGATGAAGATCCACCTTTCTGGAATTTGTTGTAGTTGGACTTGTACTTAAGCTTGGGATTCCTCTTAAATCTGACATGGGAGAATCTCTTGACAATGTGGGCCATTGACTCGTCTTCCAATTGCTCCAGCTCTTCCAAGGAATAAAAATCATCACTTGATTGATTTGTAGTAGGAGGATCATATTCTGCTACTAACATATTTTCCTCAGCCTTGGAACACTGTACCATTCTCTCCAATTGTTGAGATTGCTGTTGTTGTTGACCTTCAGCTACAAGTGCAGTAGATGTGCTGACCATTCTATCCTTCCCGTAGACTTCCTTCTGTTGAATCTGCTCCAACTCATAGGTTTTTAACACACCATAGAGTCTATCCAAAGAAATCTCACTCAGATCTCTAGCTTCTCTAATGGCAGTGATTCTATGTTCAATATGAGTTGGCAGTGTTAAAAGGAACTTTTTGTTGACCTCCCTGATTAAATAATATTTTCCATTTATGTTCAGGTTATTGATCAATGCATTGTACCTCTCAAACACTTCAGAAATTCCTTCTCCTGGATTTGATTTAAAATGTTCATACTCAGAGGTTAGGATCTCCAACTTGTTCTCCTTAATTGACCCAGAAGAGATGCCGAAAGCAGAGTTAGTCAAGTGCTTTAACTTCCTCTGTGCCTTCATTAATCACCTCAATAGCTTCCCACATGTGTTTGGAATTTTTGCAGTTCATCACATGTCTGTTCATCAAGGGATCAAGGGAATCAATTAATATTAATTGAAGGCTGGCATCCAAGGAGGCTTCTTCCTTTTCAGCAGGAGTAAAATCTTCAGGCTCTTTTGGATAGGTTCTGGCTTTGGTGATCACAACATCATCTACTATCACCTCCGGTTCAATAACCATCAGAGTTTTTATCCCCTTCTTTAACAAGTTTGAATATTTGGGATTTGCCACTTGTAAAAACAAGAGCATCTTCTTCTTCCACATAATATAATTCTCTTTATCAAATTGTGGAATTTTAACGGTTCCAACTTTTTGTGAAGTCATTATGAATTTTTGAATGAATAAAAATTCAAGGAGTTGAAAAATCACAAAAGTCTAGGATCTTGATTTGTTCGTTAATCAGAAGGCTCTGATACCAATTGTTAGGTCCCAATGTGTTTGTAGAAGGGGGGTTGAATACAAACAGTACCGAATAATCGAATAAATGCGGAATAAAAAATGTGAAACAAAATTCAAGTTAAATAAAAATATTATTAAACTTGAAAGGTGTTACAACAACTGTATCAATTACAAGTAATTAATCTTAAATTAATTATCACAAATTTAGAATAAATTCGACATGAACTTTTTCTATTTTTGCAATAATTAGAATCAAATGCTAAACGCGATTTGAGATTAAGTTCTAGGGATTTTGATCCGCTAGATTGTTACACAAGAACAAGATAAAGATTTCTAGTTGATTGGATTTAACTTTACAAGCTAGAAATTTGATCTTTGAAATGCAGCAGAGAAAATGAAATATTTCTAAGGCGGCTGCTTCTTTGTTCTTGATTGGTTTCTGTATTGTTGGATGATTGAATGTGTTCTGCTTCTGCTGCTTTTTAAACAATCCACCGAATAGAAAATAACTGGTATGACAATCATTTTGAACTAGCAAGACTTTCGGTAGGACTATCCATTTCCAGTAGAACTTTCGGCAAGACTATTGTTAGAACTAGCAAGACAATCAGAATGAACTAGCAAGACAATCAGAATGAACTAGCAAGACAATCCTCCACTCAGTGTAACTTTCGGTGAGACTATTATTTGTACTAGCATGACTTTCGGTATGATTATTGATTGTCATACCGATTGTCATATTAGTACAATCAGATTTGTCTTGCTGAATTTTAATGAATTTTAATCCAATTTAAATTCTGAAAATCCTTAATATTAATTCTGAATTAATTAATCAATTAATTCAATTAATCAATAAATTAATCTTTGCAGATATAATTTATTTTCTTAATTAAATTATATGACTTAATTAATTAATAGAGAATTAATACTAACCTTGAGCAACAACCATTCTTCTGAAAATCTTCTGAAAATCACTGTCAATTATGAATCAATTCCACCACTTCAATGTTGACACTCAATGTACTATCTGGTTCATGAGTGACTAACTTCCGTGATGTTTCTTCATGTCTTGACTTTGATACTCTTGATTTTCTTCAGACTAAATCCTTGTAATTAATGATACTCTGACGAGATCTCTGTCACTTGATTAAATCCACGATCTTGATTTATATCACTGAGGCTTGATCAATTTCTTGAACTTCTTCCAGTGAATTAACTCCTCAAGTCTGTAGATGAACCTTGTTTCTGAATCCTCTGACAGATGTTACTTTGCGAGATCTCTCTGATGGTAGATCCACTATTTACTTTATTACATTCTTTTTGAGTTGAGTTGAATCCTCGAATATACAAATAGGCTATGATATATGACTTACAGAATGTGAACATGGTATGATATTAGCACACACAAACAGGTTCCAAGCCCTAGCATACCTGTTCATACAAGAAGCAGGAAAATTAAGCGGCTCAGTGGTGCCTTCTTTGTACTTCCACTCCCTGCCTGGAACACACAATTCTGCCAAAATGTAATCCAAGTCCAAATCCTCCATAGTCTTTTGCACCCAATCATCAGCAGTCCTAGGCCTCGCGGGTTGATTAATAACCCGACGAATAACAGCCGGATGATAATCAACAGTCAACCCACGAACAACAGAATACCCATTCTTGTCCTCCTTAGCATTTGCGTAAAATTCCCGCACAATGCTCATCGGAACTGCAGCAGGTGTCTCACAGAAAGTCTGCCAACCCTTCTCAACAATCATCTCCAACAGCTTCCCATCCTTAGCCATGGGTAAAAGTCCCCTCTCCTTAGCAATCAGATTAGACATCAACCTAGTGAACTCCGCCTGAGCCTCCGGTGAAGTAAATCTGTTCTCCGTGCCACCCACACTAGAATCCTCGATAGACGAGGGATGGGTGCTACTACTCCCCATGGTTTGTGCTCTTTTGGGTGCCATAATCACAAATGATAGCGATTTGGGTGTAAGTATTGTATGTAGCAGAGGCTAGAGTTTGTGGGTATAAGAGATGTGTTTGTATGTATGTAGATGTATATATATAGGATAGAGATAGTAGGGGTGGGGAGTTGTTTAGGATGTAGATATAGGGTTAGAATTAGGGTAGAATTCAGGTTTGGGCTTGGGTTAATCTGATTTTCTATTTTTTTCAGTCTTTTTTTCTTTTCTAGGGACCTCGCGCGGGTGTGTCGTCACTACGCCATAGATGGCCTATCGCAACACCCCTCTTCAAAAATGTTACCTAATATGTTACCCTAGATATGGTACTCATGAGCTAATTTAACATTATATTTTTTGTGTTACCTTAGCCAAAAATGTGATGTTGCACTAGGTAAAAAGTGTTGCAGCTTGTAACATTTTTGTCAAAATGTTACCTTAGAGTATTAAAATATAAATATAATATTTTTTAAAATTAAATCTTTATTTTATAAGAATACTTAAGGTGGTATAAAAATTTAATAAATGAGTTACATGTGGATATAATAAATATTTAATGAAATTTTAAATAGGAACTTTTAAAAGTAGTAAATTTAAAAAACTTAAAAATTGAACTTTAAGAATAATAAAAATTAAAAATAATTTAAATTCCTAGTTTATAAGATGAGCACTAATATATAAGTTTTAAAAATAGAAAATATATACAAAATTTTAAAAGTAAACAAATAGAAATAGGTAATTAATTTTTTGGTAAAAGAATAACTAAATTTTAACTTAATAAAAAAATAAAACATAAAATATTTTATGAAACTTTTTAGGCAGTAAATTTTTTATAAAACGGGGCAAAATTTTAACAAAAAGGCCGCCCAAACTTTGGGCAAAAGGCCGCCCAAATTTTCAATAACCCTAAATTGACACACTCTTCTCTCAAATCTCAGAGTCCAACAATCTCTCTCTCTCATATTCGGCCGCCCAAATTTCCAGTACACTCTTATCTCTCTTATATCTCAATTGTTAGCTTCCAAAATCTCTTCAATTCAATTAGCCGATCATCGGTGTTTGAATCTCCAACAACAGGTTGCTTCTAAGTATTTTGTTATTTTGTCGATAAAGACTCTAATTGATCTCCTCGATTCTGAATATACAGACATTTGACAACAATTCAGGTTGTTTTTGGTTTTTCGTAATTGTCGATTTAGTTGTTTCTCGTAATGACATTGTTATAGTTGTTGGCTGAGATGCATCGATTGAATCATTTGGTTATAACGCATTTTGTCAAAAACTAGGGTTTTGAAGAGTGAAGTGCAGGAGCTAGAGGAGTTGGATAAAGAGAAGGAGAGGTTTTTTGCGTCCAAAATGAAGGAAATGGAGAGTTTTAAAGCGGAAGAGGCGAAATTTGCTGAGAAAAGTGGAAAGGAGATGCAGGAGCTTAAGAATCATGCGGAACAAGTATATTTTAATGTTAGTTTAGCTATATTGTATGTTTATTGAAATGGGATGCTTGCTTAATTGTGATTGCTTGTTTTGTTATGTTTTTTATTGATTTAAAGTTTTTGTAAGTTTTGATCGAGTGATTTGTTGTGTATGATGTTATAAGATTTTCCTGACTGTATCTAAAAGCTAGCAGGGGTTGCAGTTTTGTATGCGGAAGATTTGGGTTTTTGTAAGCCTCAGACAAGAAAGAATTCTATCAACAATTCTAAATGATTTTATTAAAATACACAAACACACACACACACACACTTATAATGTTTGTGAGATATATGAAATTAAAAATTAATACACTTAAATATTATACAGTTGTAACGGGAAAAGGATTTGTGGGAGTAGATATTACCTTCCCTAACACGGCAGGAGCAGCAAATCATCAAGCAGTTGCTCATCGAAGTGGCTCTGACTTATCGATATTTTACAATTTTATAGAGAATGTGATGTATATGGAACCATATATTACATATTCGGAAACACAACAGTTGTTCTTCAAAACTGCAACTTATATCCAAGGCTTGCGATACAGGGTCAATTCAATGCCATAACTGCACAAGGTAGAACAGATATAAACCAGAATACATGGACTTTAATACAGAACTGCACCATTAAGGCAGCTGAAAGTTTATAGCCAAAAAAACAAGCAGAACTCAAGTATGTTCTTGTATCCACCATGCTACTATTTCAACATTTCCATATTTTCTCTATAATAATAATTTACAATACTTTTAAGTTGAAATGTTATATGTGCAGAGGGGTTGTTGAAGCATACTCTGTTGAAATTGGAAATGTTAGCAGAAGACACTCTGGTTCCTTATCCTTGATAATGGGGATGGACAGTAATGATCTTCCTGAACTACACAAGGAAATGCAAATATCTATGCGAGTAAATTACTATCATGTTTGCTGTGAGCCTGAAAAAGTAATGGGAATGAGTCCATACTCTGATGCAACCACCATAACTATACTTTTACAGGATAACAACATTAACTATACTTTTACATGATAAATGTGCCTTAATAATCAGTTTAATAATCTGCAATTTCTGTATCAGCTGCTCTTTTTTTCTTATTGCATATTTTTATGTTCAACTTCTAGATAGCCAAAGTAGCGTGCAGAACTCAGTGATTTCTGAGTACACCTGTATGATCTTGCTTGAGGAAGAGAGGGGAATTAAAGGCAAGACAAACTCGGCAGAAAAGGTAAGGGAAAGAAAGGCGCGTCGCACTCATCTGAAAAGAAAGAGGTATGTGCTTCATAGTATGAACATAGTTGTATGCGTGCATTCAGTAATGTGGCATGTGCACCCGTCTTATATTGGAAATTTCGGTGAGATTAGCAAACACAATAGTTTGAATGTAAATGTTTGATTCAGAAAACTTTAAGATGCATGAAGCCGCATAAATAATCTCATTGTTATACAACACAGGGATTGGTTTTTATGCAGAGTTCATAGAATGTAATACTCCAGTACTTAATAATTTCACTCCAGGAGCCCAACAAGTTCATAAAACAGGTGTTACTGACCTAACCTCTAATGGCAGAATAAGAGAAAGCTTCTTTGGGTACTTGGACAAATTATGACATGCCATGATCTTGAAGTCGAGGAGAAAGTGAAGCAAATCCAAGCAGAAGTCCGAGAGCAGTGGCTTGTATTATTAATTTTTTTATATATAGTTTACATTCTTTCTTTTTTAAAGTCTATAATCTTTAGCAGTTGGTAACCTGCTTAGATTTTGGATGAGCGGATGTTTGATTTGTGTAAATGGAATTATTGTGGTAATGAATTAGTATTTCGGGATTGTATATATTCTAATAGAAATTTTTAATTTTTTTTTGGAAAAGTGTTACAATAGCTTTATAAAGTGTTACAGTGGCCCCTTGTGGGCCTCAATGTGGGTCCCACTTTTTTAAAAACATTTTGGAACTCTAAGGTAACATAAAAAACAAGTTACATCTGATCTTTCTTTTTGTTGCATTAGCATGTTAAGGCAACATATAAACAAGTTAAAAGTACGATGTTGCCTTAGGCACCAAAGATGTTACCTTAGACCCCTAAGGCAACATGGAAAAACCTATCTTTAAGAAAATGTTACCTTAGCTTAAAAGTGGGGCAAGAGCAACATATTTACCCCCTAATGCAACGTTTTTTTGGTGTTATAGTAGGCATTTTATGGTGTAGTGCGTGTAGAGCGCGGTCGCGCCCAACTTCTGGAAAAATTTCAATTTTTTTTTATTTTTTTTGTTTTTTTCTTCAACAAAAATACAACAAATGCATGTGTTGCTTCTGACGAAGCGCTTTTTTTTACATCTTTAGCTTGATGTGAAACTTCGAAATCAAGTTATCGCAAGAACGACACTCACCACCTCACGGTTCGCCGTATCCCCATAATAATGCTTCAACCTATGACCATTTACTTTGAACACTTGGTCTGGATGCTTATCAAAAATTTCCACAGCTAAATGTGGAAGCACAGTTTTGACAATGAACGAACCTGTCAACCGTGACTTAAGCTTTTCTGGAAAAAGTTGGAGATGAGAGTTGAATAATAGAACTTGCTGACCAGGCATAAATTTCTTATGCACTAACCACCTATCATGCCATCTCTTGACCTTCTCCTTGTATAACTTGTTGTTTTCATAAGCCTGTAGACGAAATTCGTCGAGTTCATTAAGTTGGAGCATTCTCTTTTCTCCAGCAGCTTTCATGTCAAGATTTAGCTTCTTCAAAGCCCAATATGATTTATGTTCTAGCTCCGCATGTAATCTCTGGGATATATCGTATAATAATTTTTGCTAATAAATAAATATTATCCATATTCAGTATTTATTCAATGAATTATTTGTTAAGTGGTATACGTGTTTGGGTGTTTAAAAATAATATAAATTGAGTATTTTAATTTTATATGTCCAAAATAAAATATAGATAATTGTCATATCTCCCTATTTATTTTTATGTTGATTTATGATCTTATAGGAAATTTATGAATTTTATAAATTCTTTTTCCGAGTATTTATAAACTATTTTATATAATCGGGAACCAGCCGACTTCACCCGCTTTTACGTTTTTATAACCCGAACTCTTCCGAAAACTTCTTTCTAACCTAATTGCAATATTCAGAGCATTTCATGTTTTGACTTTTTCGATCCGGCATACGGTTTGGCCTGTGCGGGTCCTGACGCAATATTTTTGATACAAGATTCGTTTCGGTAAATTAATAAAACTCGTATTTTCGATAAACAGGATCTTTTTATTAAACTATTATAATTATCACCTCGTAATACGTGTAACCAGGCGCTGAGACCAAGACCGCAGTACAAATTGTACAAATTTGGATAATTATCTCGAAAACCGTTACCGTTTGGATCTGTTTTTATAAATAAACGTACTATTTTATATCCGAAAGGATCCAACAGGATACTAATTTTTTGTAAATATAAATAGCCTTTACCATATTTTATTTCGTATCGAAAATCATTTGCAAACAGTAATTATAGAATTTTCCAGAGAAAAACCCTAATTTCATAAAACCTTATGAGAATCAAACTACAGTTTCAAGGTGTTATTGAAATCGGTTGGGAAAGTTGGAGTAACCAAAACGAAGGATTTGGAGTGTACTTTCAGATTCCAAAACTCGTTTTATTGCGAAAATCAAGGTTTAATTTCTATATTTTTATTTATTTTCGAATTATTTTGATTAAAATTATGAATTTTTGTTCAGATGATTGTTCGGATGATTTGATGATTGCATGTTGTAGAACTTTTCTTCCTGATGATTTTGATATATTATATGACTGATTTGGAGTTCAATAACATGTTCAAAATTGAGTTTAATTTTCAAATTTTAAAATTAGGGTGTATAACCCGTACGAATGTTCTTAATTGAAATTTAGGGGTTTCTGTTCTAGGGGTTATTAGATGTTTTTGTTGATTGCATCGTGTTCCTTGTTGAATTTACAATCGATTCATGTATATTACAACAACTGATGATTCGTGGTTTGCTCAAATCGAAGCAAACAAGTTCACCGGAAACCGGCGAACTTCTCGGCCATTTTCCGGCCAGTTCTGGGGTTATTAGGATGAATTAATTATTGGGTTGTGTTCCTTGTGAGTTGTAGATATGATCTGGAGGTGGTGGTGTGTGAGGATGCCGAAGACAAGTTCTCCGGCAAACCCCGATCGTTTTCCGGCGAGGGGTGGTAAAAATTGCAGTTTGGTCCCTGTATTATTGAAAACGAAACAGTAAGGTCCCTGAGGTTTCCGGAAGTTTCAAATTTAGGATTCATGTTTATAAATTATTTAAAAATCATATTTTCTATTTAATTTAATTATAAAAATTCGTTTTTAATTGTTAAAAATTCCAAAAATTATTATTTTAATTCCAGAAATTTTTTCTACTTCAAAAATAAATCTGAATTAATTAGTTAATTAATTTTAGTTAATAATTAATTAGTTAATTGGTCAATTAATTCGAAAATTAATTGATTAATTGATTTAATTAATTATTTAATTAGATTTAATTATTTATTATTGATTTAAAAATTTTGAAAAATAGGTTCGAGCTTTAAAATATTATTCTAAATTATTTTCAAGGCTCTATAATTATTATAAAATTATTTTCAAGCCAAATTCGGCCAACCGAGCCCTGTTTATTGTTTCAAAAATGGTTTCAACGGTCCGTTTAAATTCTGAAAAATGTTTTAAAATTCATAGTAAATATCTTAAAAATCCTTTTATCATCAAACCTTCTTTGAAAAGTATTTCCCATCAAATAACGTACGTGTTATGTGTTATATGTGCATGGAATAATGTGTTAAATGCGTATGTGTATGTTATATGACTGTTTTGATTGTATCTTTTAATCCGTAAATCGGATTTGGGTAAAACGAAGGGTAGATAGAAGCTTATATCGAATAGAAACATATGAGTTGAGTATTGATAGATACTTATGATATATGAACAGAAGAGGCCAGGCGTAGGAAAGGAAAGCAAGTAGTCGAGGAGTAAGAGATTGTGATTGGGAGTTAGTAAAGTATAGGGGTCTAATATCAGGCAAGTGTTCTGAACTTTCTCGAGATATATATTATGAATAGTTGATAGTTCTGTTTTATATTGCAAGTGTTTTGAGGCACTGAACCCTAAACCTTGATTCCAGTTATTGATCTTTGAGACGTAAACCTTATTATTTCTGAACCATTGATTATTGAATCCCCGAATACGAACCACAAATATACGATACTACTCCACAAATACAAACAAACTAAATACCGAACACTGAATCAAGATTGCTTATATATTCAAACCATTGTACCTTATGCTTTGAAAGACCAAATCCTTATAACCTTGAAACTTTGATTCTTTTATTATCCAATTCTTTCACCACCTGATAGCCATTATTTGAAATTGCCATATTATTTCCTTGTGAAGATTGAAACCATCTCATAATTGGAAATCCAATATTGTTTATGATTCTGTTTATTACTTTACATTATTTATTCTGTTCGTGGTCAGACCAGATTGGTGGTCAAGTTAGCCCAATGTGTGCCTTGGATCCATTAATTAGAGCAGAGCTGTGTGCCTTGCTCGGGGTTAGTGCGTGACTGATCAGCAGCCTAACCTTGGTTTTTAAAATGAAAATATAATATCCAATAAATTATCATTCATTGTTCACTCGATACCTTAACTTATTTCACTTGATCATTATTCTCAGTCTTGTGAATGTGACTTGCTGAGCTAGTTAGCTCATTTGTGCGATGTTGTTTATGTTCTTTTCCAGTTAAGAAGGAGCCTATTGGTAGCGAGGATCCTCAATCCAGTGCGAGAGCTAGGGGTTCAGGTTGATCGAGTTAAGCTAGCTGACAGCTTTTAAGCTAGTTTAAGTTTGTAAAGTTTGTAATGATGTTTAATATTCAGTTGTAAGTTTGAATAGTTGGGATTTGGGCGTTTGTAATATAAGTGTGTGTGTGTGGCTTGTGTACATACTTTAACCTGTTGCGGTCCGTGGTAGTTGCTAAGTAGGGTCACTGCATATTATTATCTTTATTATTGTTATAAGCAGGTTATAAATATGGTATATGTGTGGACCCCAAACTTCTGACCCGGGTTTGGAGGGCGCCACACCGTAGGCAAACGACACGCCTTACCATATACCAACTGGAAATGAGACATGCCTAGAGGAGTCTTGAATGTTGTTCTATAGGCCCAAACAGCTTTATCTAGCTTTAAAGACCAATCGTTCCTTGACGGACTCAAAACCTTCTCCAAGATTTGCTTGATCTCTCGATTAGAGACTTCATCTTACCCATTAGTTTGAGGATGATAAGCTGTGGCCACCCGATGATTCACATGATATCTTTCCATTAATGCGGTAAATTTGTGATTACAGAAATGTGAACCCTCATCACTGAATGACCCTTGGAGTAACAAAATGTGTGAATATCTACTTATAAAGAAAATTGATCACCACCTTAGCATTGTTGGTTGGAAAATCTTTAACCACAACCCATTTAGGCACATAATCCACCGCCAAACGAATATATTGATTATTGCATGACGAGACAAATGGCCCCATGAAGTCGATTCCCCAAACATCGAAAATCTCAACTTCGAGAAGTACATTGAGAGGCATCTCATCTCTCTTGGACATATTTCCAACTCGTTGGTAGCGATCACATCTCAACACGAACAGATGAGCATCTTTAAACAAAGTAGGCCATAAAAATCCCGCTTAAAGGATACGAACAGCTGTCTTCTCTCCACCATAGTGGCCACCATACATAGTAGAATGACAGTCTCGCAAGATACCCCCCATCCCACTATACGAAATACACCTCCTGATAATCTGATATGCCCCTATCTAAACAAGAATGGCTCATCCCATCGATACCACTTCACCTCATTTAAAAACTTCTTCCTTTGAGCATAAGAGAGTTTTGGGGGAATAACATTACTCACAAGATAGTTCACAATATCTGCAAACCATGGTTCTTCTTCTTGCACCCGAAAAAGTTGATCATCTGGAAAAGATTCACTGATCAACGTCTTATCTTGTCAAGCTTTTCCTTGATCTTCCAAATGTGAGAGATGATCCGCTACCTGATTTTCTGTACCTTTCATGTCTTTGATTTCCAGCTCAAATTCCTGTAACAAGAGAATCCATCGAATCAATCGAGGTTTTGAATCTTTCTTCGAGACCAGATATCGAATAGCAGCATGATCAATATAAACCGTCACTTTTGTCCCTAGCAAATAAGATCGAAATTTCTCGAAACCGTAGACAATTGCCAAAAGCTCCTTCTGTATAGTAGTGTAATTCAGCTGCGAACCATTAAGGGTTTTACTAGCATAGTAAACCACATAAAAAATGTTTTTCTTTCTCTGGCCAAGAACAACTCCAACTGTAAAATTACTAGCATCACACATCATCTCGAAGGGTTCATTCCAATTAGGTGCAGTAATAACAAGTGTTATAGTCAAACTCTTTTTCAAACTCTCGAAAGGATCCAAACATTCTTCATCAAATTTGAAGGGAACATCCTTCTCCAACAGATTGCACAAGGGTTTAGAGATTTTGAAGAAGTCTGTGATGAATCACCGGTAAAAACCCGCATGACCAAGAAACTGCGGATTCCTTTAACCAAAATTGGTGAACGAAGATTATCAATAACCCCCACCTTGGACTTATCCACTTTAAGACCTTTGCTAGATACCTTGTGCCCAAGAATGCTAGCCTGTTGCACCATGAAGTGACATTTTTCCCAGTTGAGCACCATATTGGTCTCAACGCATCTTTTCAGCACCAAGCCAAGATTATGCAAACACTCATAATAAGATGTCCCGAACACAGAAAAGTCATCCATGAACACCTCCATATTAGTACCAATCATGTCTGAGAATATGGCCATCATGCATCTCTGAAAAGTAGCAGGTGCACCACAAAGTCCGAAAGAAACTCGACGGAAAGTAAAAGTTCCAAAAGGACAAGTAAAAGTGGTCTTCTCTTGATCTTCTGGGGTAATGCAAATCTGATTATAGCCCGAATACCCATCCAGAAGAAAATAATACTCATGGCCAGCCAACCTGTCAAGCATTTGATCAATGAATGGAAGAGGGAAGTGATCCTTCCTTGTGGCTTTATTCAACTTCTGGTAATCTATGCATACTCTCCATCCTGTAATTGTTCGAGTAGAAATGAGCTCATTCTTTTCATTAACAACAACTGTAATGCCTCCTTTCTTAGGCACACACTACACTGGGCTCACCCATGAACTATCAGAAATAAGATATATAATCCTTGTATCCATCCATTTAAGAATTTCTTTCTTCACTACCTCCTTCATGATAGATTGAGTCTCCTCTGTTTCTCAACGGTTGGTTTACTTACTTCCTCAAGCAGAATTTTATGCATGCAATAAGAAGAGCTGATTCCCTAAATATATGTTATAGTCCATCTGATTGCCGATTTTAACTCTCTCAGAATTCTCAAGAGCTTGTCTTCATCACTACCTGAAAGGTCAGATGTGATAATAACAAGCAAAGTTGATGCATCACCTAAAAACGCATATCTCAAGTGATCAGGCAGTGGTTTTAGTTCAATATGGGAGCTTCCTCAATAGATGGTTTAAGGCGCTCCTGAAAATTTTTAAGCTCTGGTAATCCAAGAGACTCGAAAGGGAAATCTTATTATTATTATAATAATAATAATTTGAAAACCATGATGATTAAAAGGCTTATTTCCAAACTGTTGGTAAGGCTATTGCATACCACCCTGATTATTGTTCAGCTGAAGTTAGGATGGTTGCGGTTGTTAGGATGATAAGTGCCAGGAACTGGTTGCTCCGACCTCTGAAAGTTGCTCTCAAACTGAGCTGATTCACTAGATATATCATATTGCTCCATCGCATGCGAACCTGCACAAAGCTCACAAACACTAGTTATCTGATGAACACCATATTAGCCAGAGAATCCATTTTCATAGTTAACTCCTTTAGCTGAGCAGCTATAGACATAGCTGTATCCACCTCTAGAATTCCTGCTACCTTGCCTTGTGGTAGTCTCTGAGTTGGATTCTGATATTCATTAGCGGCCATCATCTCAATTAGCTCATAAGCTTCCTCATAGCTCTTAGCCCATAAAGCTCCACCTGATGCTGCATCGAGCATAGGTCTTGACTGTGTTCCCAAACCATTATAAAAGCAATTTATCACCATCAATTTAGGTATTCCATGATGAGGACACTTCCTAAGCATCTCCTTGTAGCGCTCCTTGTTAGTCCCTTAACAATATAGCAAGAATTACAGAAGGGGGGTTGAATGGAATTCTTGGACCTTTTTCTTGAAATAAAAATGTTCAACTCGATTATAGATATATTTGTTATGATTAACACAATGCGGAATGTAAACTTAATTGAATCAAAACATAAGTAATTAAAAACAAGAGTCTTTAAAAACTTTCTGGTGGATTTAAATAATTCCACCAGAGATATATATAATATATCGAGAGGACTCTATGTACAGAAATGCTCACAGCTGCTTACAAATGGAACTACTGAGAATACAGGAAATGCTAATGATTCTGCTTACAAAGATTTCTCTATTTTTATGTTTCTCAGCTATCTTAGTTATTTTTCTATTTGCTACTCTCTTGGTTTATATAATACGAAGATTACAAAGTCAAAAAGACTGAACAAATATAAAATCTAACAGTCTTAAGCTTTGCTGCTTTTCGTCCTCTACTACCCAGTTAATGGGCTTCCACAGTGTGTTTGTATACATCTCGACGGCTGTGTGTCAGCTTTCACTGTTCAACTGCTGTTTGAATTCTTCATATGATCATCCATCGACTTTCAGAACATCCGTTGATGATTTAATTGATCATCCGTCGATTGCTATATTAAACATCCATTGATAGTCATTTGATCATCCGTCGATGGCTTTGTTAATCATCTGTCGGTAGCTATTTTGGCACTTGACTCTATATCACTTATGCAGACTTACAAGACATCATTTATGTACAATTAATCAACCTATTCTGCATATCTAGTTAAATTCAACATGACTTATATGCTACTACAGATTCTATACAAAGGTGCATACATAACTGTGCTACAAACTTATTATTACATAAGCTACTCACTTGATGGATAATAAGTTAATCATCCGTCGGGACTATAATGAATTATCAGTCGGGACTATAATTCTTATCCGTCGAGTGCTACATAATTTCACTAAGTAAAATCTACTTAGATGTTTTGTTTATGAAATCATCAAGTACACAACATATGCACAACAATCTCCCCCAATTTATGTCTACGGGAATTGTAGCCAAAAATTAAGAGATACTTGATGATAACAAAACATCATGAACATATATCTTAAAAGATAAGTAGATAAAACTGAAAGTGCTTCAATTAATTAAAATGAACAAGGTTTGGCTCACAGTCAATTCAAGATGCTCCTCTATCCTGAGCAGATTTTTCTAGTTCCTTGAAGGTCTGGATCTTCTTCCAAGCTTTCTGTTATTTTCTTCAATTTGATTCTGGAGCTGCCTGTGGAATTCTAGTTCATCAGATTCTGAGAGATCTAGCTTTTCTTGCATTTCCAAGAGAGTCTCATTGCTAGAGATACTCAATTGGTCTTCTAATCTAAAGAATCTTCTTACACCCTTGTCATCCATGAATTCCATCAGCCAGTAGGGCCTTAGATGCACTCTTCTCCCTGTGTATGGGATGATTAGAGTCTTTGGGAGTGCATCTTTAGCTCTAACACTCCTCAGCTCTTCAATCTTCTTCAATACTAGTCTTCTTGCAGTTACATTGAACCCAAAGTTTTTCTTGAAGGATGAATAGACTTTAATCAGCACAGCTTGGCTTTCTTGAAGAATCCTGTGAAGTGGCCACTGAATCTCCCTTCCTCCTTTGTACTTGAACACCAACCTTTCAGGTAGGTTTCTGTATGCATCAATTTCCCTTACTTCATCCAATTCATCCAGATAAAGATTTAGATATGAAAATTCTTTGATATCACACAAGTACAAGTAGTCTCCCCTGTTGACCTTGGGTTGAGCTTTAACTGCTGACTTGGATTTGAGAGGTGACAGCTTCACTTTCTTGACTGCCCTTGACTTTGTCCTTTTTGGCTTGATAAGGATTAGTAAGTTGAAGTCAGGAATTGATATTTTATCCCACTCTATTGGCTCATCCTTTGGCACAATAGGTTCACCATGTATGTTCCTGTAGGGATCCACCACCCTTATGTCTTCAAATACCACAGAGGGCTTTGATGCTTGAGTTGTAGCTGGAGTGGATTCCTTAGGAAATTGATCTTCCAATTCCTTGTCAACAACATCCAGTTTCCTTTTTGTTCTTCTAGCCAATTCTTTCTTCTTTGGGGATTTCTTCTGTTCTTCAATTTTCTTCTTTGATTCAACAGCTTCAGATGGTTGAGAGGGAATTTGTTGAGAAGAGTTTACAGCCTGTAGCTTGGCCAAGATAGCAATCCGTTCTTTCTTTTGTTTAGACTTATTTGCATCTAGAGCAGCTTGCCTCTTTTCCTGCTTTAATCTGGCTTTTTCTTCTTTCTTTGCTTGAGCAAATTGTGGATGTCCAGCTACCACACAAATTTCCTTTCCATTTCTGAATATCTTAGCAATTCTCCTTTTTGAAGCTGAATCAGCTGGACCTTTATAGAAGACAATAGATCTTGACAAAAGCTTCTTTTCATCAGGCTTGGGTGTCTCATACACAGTGTCCATAGGGTTCTTCCAAGATGATTTTGGATAATTTGCCCTTGGTTTAAGAATTGTTTCAGCCTTTGTAGACTTGATGCAGGAAGATTGTCCTTTTTCCAGATAGTTCATGCTCATCTCATTCACACTGATTGGCTTGACATGAGAGTGATGGATGGCTGACTGAACTGACTCCTTGACTAGTTCAAACTTTTTATGTATCTCCTCATCAATCTTATTCCAGTTTATCAAACTCAACTTTCCTTTTTCAGCAACTTTCAAATTTGCTGCTGCTACTTTAATTAGATCTATACCATCTGTAACTATTTGCTTGGAGACTGTAATTGAAGGTATAATTACTTTGCTGATTTGTACTTGAAGTTTCTCCCCCTCAGTTGGTCCTTTCTCCCCCTTACTTGATTCTCTCTCCCCCTTTTTGTTATCATCAAGTTGAGGAGTTAGGCCTTGTGCTTTAGCCAGTTGCAAGAGAAGATTTGTCTGAGTCTGTTGATTTTGAAGAAGGATAGCCACTGAATTCTCAATAACTTGAACTCTGTTTTCCAACTTGGCTAGCTTCTTTTCAGAATCTGATTCTCTCCTCAATCTTAGTAATAGATCTTGCATGGTACCATATGGCATTACTGAATCCAGCTTCTCAGAATTGTATGTCTTCAAGTCAGCTATATCTCTTTTTAGTTCATCCACACTCATATTCTGTCTTAAGTGCTGGATTTTCATGAGATGTAGAGAGTCTAGGTGAGCTTGAAGAATAGCCTTGGTACCAGCATATGAAGTTTCCTGAAGGGCCTTTTGAATAGCCATCACTTGCTTGACCAAAGACACATCAAATTGTCCTGGTGTAAATTCCTTTGTCCATGCCCATCCAGGTAAATTTAAAACAGAACTTGGGCCTTCATCTCCCCCTAAGTTCATACTTCCATCCAAAGAAACAGAGTCATCATCATTAGAATTTACTCCAAATTCTTCAGATGGCTCACCAGCTTGATAAGGCATCCTATTGACAGCAGCTTTATCTCTTTGAAGAGATTCTAAGGTGTGTACTAGATTCAAGGTCTGTTCTGCCTCCACATTGCCCTGAGCAGCCAACAATTGATAGGCTGACACATGATGAGTAAAAGTGTCAGCATCCAAGGAAATGTTATCAATTTCAGCTTTATAATGTTGCTGAAATTGTCTTCCCTTTTCAGCATCATCCACAATCATTGACTCACTAGCAATGGCTGGATCCACCCTTATTTCTCCTGTAACTGCCTTTCTCTCATTATCTCTCTTTTGTTGCATCAGGGTCTCACCCTGGCTCCTGATAAGTGGCATTTTATACCATTTAGAACGTCTTAAAATGGCTTAAATTGGTGTCTTAAAATCAAGTATTTTGTGTATTTGATGCGTTTTTCTAGTGTTTATGCATTTCAGGGTATTAGTTGCATTTCGGAGAAGGAATCATCAAGAATAAGCCTTGGCATGTGTTCACCATTGCGAGAGGAAAAGAACGGGCAGATTACGGCGAAGAAACGGAGCAAACCTGGAAATTTTCCAGTAGGGTCCTGCGCGCCCGCGCAGCAATGCTGAGCGGCCGCGCAGCAGCCTTGCGCGCCCGCGCAAAAATGCTGAGCGGCCGCGCAGGGTCGGGGAAAAAGCTGAATTATTTTAGACTTCTATTTCTGTTTGGCTTCCAACTTCTATGTAATCTGAGTTTTATGGGACTATTATATAGGTAGATTTGAGACGTTTTTCATAGAGTATTAAGAGGAGATTATGTTTTAGATTGTGTTTTTGCAAGAAGCGAAGGAGTTAAGGAAGAAGACCGATTTAGCACACAGCAGCGAAGAGGAAGCATATATTCTTGTGATTCTTGTTTCGTTGTAACGTTGGATGCTAGTTTTCTTGCTTTGACTTATTTACTCTTGTGACATACTCTGTTTTAATATAATTAGTTTAGTTGTTATTTTCTTGTGTTTTTTATCATGATTTCATATGAACCCATGATGGCGATAAGTTCTATTATGGGCTAATCGTGATCATGGGGTTGCAACGGATTTATTATGGAATTTTTTAGTTAATTGTTTAATACTTTAGTATGTGATGATTGCATGATATCTAGTATTGGTTGTGCGTATTCGTCTTATGTGCGTCGCGAACATATAAGATAGGGTGTTAATCTCTTGTGAAGCGACGGTGGATCTTGAGATTTAGAACTTGCCATGCTAGCATAGGTTCATGTACGTTGTGCATGATTAGTGGGTAACTCTAACAGTTTTATTTGCCCTATGTAATCAAAAAGGAATAACTTGTGCTTAAATCGTTGTGTTGTCAATTTCTGTAGACATATAGGAACTCAACATAATTGATGACTATTCAACTTCTATCTTAATTGTGGATGCTTGGTAGAATGGTATTAGTACAATGAAAGTTGGCTTTTATCAGTTTCGTGTTATTCGATTAATATCATCACTGTCACATGCTAAAGGTAATAACAATGGCTATAGAAGGAAGTAATAATGAAGTTGTGATCTCATGAGTGTTTTATTATTGATAAATTGAAGTGTTAGTTAAGTGGTTAATTAATTAGTTAATTATAGTTAATATTTAATTAACAATTTTAAGTGTTATTATCTTAACATTGAGAAGTAGTCATACATTGGTGAGTGAGTTAAATTAGACAATAACTTAGTCTGAGTCTCTGAGGGAACGAACTAGAAAGTATTCTATATTACTTGCGAACGCGTATACTTGCGTGAATATTAGTGCGTGATTTCGCCCTAACAAGTTTTTGGCGCCGCTGCCAGGGACTCGGCGTATTTGTTTAGTTTATGTACTTACCATCATTGGTCATTAAGACTCAGTGATTAGGACGTAGTAGTTAATTACTCTTTTCGGTTGTGTTTCAGGTACTTTAGCAAACGTTTATGCAAACTCGTTCTCGTGCTCGCAAGAGGACCTTAGATACAGCTGAGGAGAAAGACGAAGTTCTTGATACACCGGAGAAGTTAGATTTTGAGGATTCGGATTCAGGAACTGAGCAGAAAGAACCAGTAAACATGGGAGATCGTATTGTTCAAGTTGATCCAGCTCTTATGGATTTTTCTCGGCCTAAAATTGATGACATTCAGTCAAGCATCCTTCATCCGGCTATTCAAGCTAACACCTTTGAAATCAAGCCGGGCACTATTTAGATGGTGCAGAATTCTGTTTCTTTTGGAGGAGCGGCAACTGAAGACCCCAACATGCACATAAGGAATTTTGTTGAGATCTGCAGCACTTTTAAGTATAATGGCGTGACTGATGAGGCTATCAAGTTGAGGCTTTTCCCATTCTCAGTGAGGGATAAGGCTAAAGACTGGTTACATTCTGAACCAGCTGGGTCCATCACTACGTGGCAAGATCTTGCGCAAAAGTTTCTGGTAAAGTTTTATCCAATGGCAAAGGCTGCTGCTATGAGGAGTGCTCTTACTCAGTTTGCGCAGCAACCTACAGAATCTATGTGCGAGGCTTGGGAACGCTACAAGGAAATGTTGAGAAAATGTCCACATCATGGAATGCCGGATTGGATGGTAATCACTGGTTTTTATAATGGTTTGGGGGCCCAATCTCGGCCCATGCTCGATGCAGCAGCTGGAGGCGCCTTATGGGCTAAAAGCTATACTGAGGCGTATAATCTTATCGAGACGATGGCTGCAAATGAGCATCAAAACCCAACTCAGAGGATGACGTCAGGCAAGGTAGCAGGTATTCTGGAAGTTGATGCAGCCACCGCTATTGCAGCCCAGCTCCAAGCGCTATAAATGAAGGTTGATTCTTTGGCTACGTATGGAGTTAATCAAATAGCTATGGTTTGTGAGCTTTGTGCAGGTTCTCATGCTACGGATCAGTGTTCTCTTGTCAACGAATCTGTTCAGTATATGAATAATTATCAGCGACAACAGCAGCCTGTGCCATCGACCTATCATCCTAACAACAGAAATCATCCAAATTTCAGCTGGGGGAATAATCAGAATGCTATTCAGCCACCATATCAGCAAGGAGTGAGTAAACAGTTTAACCCACCTGGATTCCAGCAACCACAGCAGTATGCTACAAGACAATCATATCCTCAACAGGGAAGTGCAGCAGCACCTACTAGTGCTGATTTTGAGGAACTTAAGCTGTTATGTAAGAGTCAGGCGGTTTCTATCAAGACCTTGGAAAATCAAATCGGTCAATTAGCCAATGCAGTGCTCAATCGTCAACCTGGCACTCTTCCCAGTGACACGGAAGTACCAGGCAGGAAGGAAGCTAAAGAGCAAGTCAAGGCTATTACCTTAAGGTCTGGAAAAGTAGCTGATGCTGAAAAGGCAAAAGAAGTCGAAGCTGAAGTTAGAGATGAAGAATCTAAGCAAAGGGAGAAAACGGCGGAACCAAGGAAGACTACTGTTGAACACACTCTGCCTGAGGCTAATACAGGGGAGAAACAGCTCTATCCTCCACCACCTTTTCCTAAGAGATTGCAGCAACAAAAGCTGGATAGACAGTTCGGGAAGTTTCTGGAGGTGTTCAAGAAACTTCACATCAATATACCTTTCGCTGAGGCTCTGGAACAAATGCCTAGTTATGCGAAGTTTATGAAGACTATTCTTTCAAGGAAGGTGAAACTGGATGACCTTGAAACCGTTGCTCTCACGGAAGAATGCAGCGCTGTTCTGCAGCAAAAGTTACCACCAAAACTGAAAGATCCAGGAAGCTTCACCATTCCTTGCACCATTGGCAATCTAACTTTTGACAAGTGCTTTTGTGATTTGGGAGCAAGCATTAATCTGATGCCCTTGTCGATCTTTAAAAAGCTGGATCTGCCTGATCCAAAACCCACATACATGTCGCTACAATTGGCGGACCGTTCCATTACTTACCCAAGGGGCATAGTTGAGGATGTGCTCGTCAAGGTGGATAAGCTCTTCTTTCCTACAGATTTTGTTATTCTGGATTTTGAGGAAGATAAGAAGATTCCCATAATCTTGGGGAGGCCTTTCTTGGCTACTGGCCGTACCTTGATAGATGTGCAAAAAGGGGAACTTACTATGCGGGTCCAAGATCAGGATGTGACCTTCAACGTATTCAAGGCAATGAAATTCCCTACAGAAGATGAGGAGTGCTTAAAAGTAGATGTGATTGATTCTGCGGTTACGTCGGAACTCGATCACATGCTAATGTCTGATGCATTGGAAAAGGCCTTAGTGGGGGAATTTGACAGCGATGATGAAGATAGCAACGAGCAATTACAATATCTGAACGCTTCTCCATGGAAGCGAAAGCTCGACATACCATTTGAATCTCTTGGTACTTCTGACCTTAAGAATGCTGAAGGGAAGCTCAAACCATCAATAGAGGAAGCACCTACCTTGGAGCTTAAACCATTACCTGAACACTTGAGGTATGCTTTTTTAGGTGATTCATCTACGTTACCTGTTATTATTTCAGCTGACCTTTCAGGTAGTGAGGAAGATAAGCTCTTAAGGATTTTGAGAGAATTCAAATCGGCTATAGGATGGACCATAGCAGACATCAAGGGGATAAGTCCTTCATATTGTATGCATAAAATTCTGCTAGAGGAAGGAAGTAAGCCAACTGTGGAACAGCAACGAAGACTGAATCCCATCATGAAGGAGGTGGTGAAGAAAGAAATTCTGAAATGGCTAGATGCAGGCATTATTTATCCTATTTCTGACAGCTCGTGGGTGAGCCCTGTACAATGTGTTCCTAAGAAAGGAGGTATCACTGTGGTCGCAAATGAAAAGAATGAGCTCATCCCTACTCGAACAGTTACAGGATGGAGAGTATGCATGAATTATAGGAAATTGAACAAAGCCACAAGAAAGGATCACTTCCCTCTCCCATTCATTGATCAAATGCTTGACAGATTGGCGGGACATGAGTATTTTTGTCTTCTGGATGGTTATTCCGGGTATAATCAGATTTGTATTGCACCAGAGGATCAGGAAAAGACTACCTTCACTTGTCCATTTGGCACATTTGCTTTTCATAGAGTTTCGTTTGGGTTATGTGGCGCCCCGACCACCTTTCAGAGATGTATGATGGCTATATTCTCTGACATGATTGGAAATAACGTCGAAGTGTTCATGGATGACTTCTCCGTTTTTGGACACTCATATGATGAATGCTTGAATAATCTGCGCGCCGTACTCAAAAGATGCGTGGAAACTAATTTGGTGCTTAATTGGGAGAAATGTCATTTTATGGTGCGTGAAGGCATTATCCTTGGGCATAAGGTCTCTAGCAAAGGTCTGGAGGTGGACAAGGCCAAGGTGGGAGTCATTGAAAATCTTCCCCCACCTAATTCGGTGAAAGGAATCCGTAGTTTTCTCGGTCATGCGGGTTTTTATTGGCGATTCATCAAGGACTTTTCAAAGATATCTAAGCCGTTGTGCAATTTACTTGAGAAAGATGAGCCTTTCAAATTTGATGATGAATGTTTAGCAGCATTCGAAACTCTCAAGGAGAGTTTGATCACGGCACCAGTTATTACAGCACCAGATTGGACAGAACCGTTTGAGATGATGTGTGATGCGAGTGATTATGCGGTAGGTGCAGTTCTGGGACAGCGCAAAAAAAATCTCTTCCATGTGGTCTACTATGCGAGTAAAACTTTAAATGGGGCCCAATTGAACTACACCACTACTGAGAAGGAGCTTTTGGCTATAGTCTTTGGCTTTGAGAAATTTCGATCTTATCTGCTTGGTACGAAAGTGACAGTATTCACTGATCATGCAGCTATTCGCTATCTGGTTTCTAAGAAGGATTCGAAGCCGAGACTCATTCGTTGGGTGCTTTTACTTCAAGAATTTGAGTTAGAGATCAAAGATAGAAAAGGTACTGAGAATCAAGTAGCTGACCATCTCTCTAGGTTGGAGAATCCCGATTCTACTTCACAAGATAGAACGTTAATCAATGAATCTTTTCCGGATGAGCAGTTGTTTGCAATTCAGGAGGAAGAACCATGGTTTGCAGATATTGTAAACTATCTTGTCAGCAATATAATGCCTCCTAATTTGACATCCGCGCAAAAGAAGAAGTTTCTGCATGAGGTGAAGTGGTATATGTGGGATGAACCATATTTGTTTAGACAGGGAGCTGACCAGATCATCAGGAGATGTATCCCGTTCTGTGAGACGAAGGGGATATTACGAGACTGCCATTCCACGGTTTATGGTGGACACTATGGAGGTGAGAAGACGACAGCTCGTATTCTGCAAGCAGGTTTTTTCTGGCCTACCTTGTTCAAGGATGCTCATCAGTTTGTTTTAAGGTGTGATCGTTGCCAAAGAGTGGGAAATTTGTCAAGGAAGGATGAGATGCCATTAAATGTGATGCTTGAAGTCGAGGTCTTTGATGTATGGGGAATCAATTTCATGGGGCCTTTTATCTCGTCTTGCAATAATCAGTACATCTTGCTGGCAGTCGATTATGTCTCAAAATGGGTCAAAGTTAAAGCTTTACCGACAAATGATGCAAAGGCAGTGCTAAATTTTCTTCATAAGCAAATTTTCACAAGGTTTGGAACACCTCGGGTAATCATAAGTGATGAAGGATCGCATTTTTGCAACCGTAAGTTCACTTCTATGATGCAGCGTTATAATGTGAATCATCGAGTAGCTACTGCCTATCATCCACAAACAAATGGTCAAGCGGAAGTGTCTAACAGAGAGATAAAGCGCATTCTAGAGAAGGTTGTTTGTCCGTCAAGGAAGGATTGGTCTTTAAAGCTCGATGAAGCTGTTTGGGCTTACAGAACAGCATACAAAACTCCACTTGGGATGTCACCGTTTCAGTTGGTGTACGGTAAGGGATGTCATCTACCGGTGGAGCTTGAGCATAAGGCCTACTGGGCATTGAAGAAATTGAACCTGGATTTAGATGCAGCTGGTAAGAAAAGGATGCTTCAGCTTAATGAACTTGATGAATTTCGACTTCAAGCGTACGAGAATAACAAAATGTATAAGGAAAAGGTGAAGAGGTGGCACGATAGGAAGCTACATCCTAAGTTATTTGTGCCAGGGCAACAAGTTCTGTTATTCAACTCTCGGCTCCGACTTTTTCCTGGGAAGTTGAAATCAAGATGGTCTGGACCTTTTATTGTCAAAACTGTGTTTCCACATGGAGCGGTGGAAATTTTTGAGAATGATTCGGACCAAGCATTCAAGGTTAACGGTCAGCGGTTGAAGCACTACTATGGGGACATGGCAAACCGAGAGGTGGTTAGTGCCATGTTGTTGACTACGTGAGAAAGGTACAGAATGTCAAGCTAATGACGAAAAAGAAGCGCTGCGTGGGAGGCAACCCATGAATTGTTGTTACAGGAACCCTTAGAAGTTAATAACCTATCCAAAAACACAAAAAAATCAGAAAACAGGGGCTGAAAATTTTTTTTTCCAGAGACCCTCTGCGCCCGCGCAGCTATGTTGAGCGGCCGCGCAGCTTGCTGCGCGCCCGCGCAGAAATGCTGAGCGGCCGCGCAGGGGTCGAGTTCCAGAAAAAAAATTTACAGTTCAGAAAAAAAAAAAACACACAAAAAAACCCATCACAGCCCATAAACCCATGAATTCTTTTCCCATTACCCCATGATTTTATCCCTCAACCCCACTCCTAATCTAATTTAACCTACTCCACACCCTATATATACATACACCTATCCTACATATCTCCCACAACTTCCTACACTTAAACCCTCTCATAAACATCAAAAAATCAGTCTTACACACTTTTCTTCACAAATCAATGGCACCCAAGAGAGCACGCACTATTGACAGCAGCAGCACAGTTCCTACTGCTGATTCATCAAGGGGTACTGCTGCGAGGCCTCGGTTAACTGACAGCGCTGCGGAGGAGGAGTACACTAGGCTGTTGGGGAAGCCGATTCTGAAGGAAAGGGGGTTTTTACCATCAGGGAGGGATGGTGAGTTGTTGCCCATGATTACAGAGAAGGGGTGGATAGCTTTTTGTGAGTCATCCGAAGCAGTACCGGTGAGTGTTGTTCACGAGTTCTACGCGAATGCGAAGGCTGAAAAGAATGGGTTTTCTGTAGTTCGTGGGCTGACGGTTGATTATCATCCTGCGGCGATTCGCCGTGTGATTGGACAGCGAGAGAGGAAGCCCGAGGAGGAGAACTGGAATGAAAAGACTGCTGAGGATTTTGACTTGGATTTGATTTGTGCGACTCTCTGTCGACCGGGCACAGTTTGGAACCGCAGTCCAGCCAATAATGAGTATCGTCACTTTCCGGCGATCGCCATGAACAGGTATGCCCGTGCATGGAATGCATTTATATGTGCTAATATTTTGCCTTCTTCACATGCACACGAGGTCACAGTTGAGAGAGCACAGTTGTTGTGGGGAATTCTGAATGAGGAATACTATGTGGACCTTGGTGAGTTTATCTACCAAGGAATTCTGAAGTTTTTGAGGGGAGCAAAGCATATGAATATCCCTTATGCATCCACGGTTACAAAGCTATGCCGAGCAGTAGGAGTGAACTGGCCGGCTCATGAGCAGTTGCAGTTGCCAGCAGCTCCGATAGATTCTGGCACTCTGAATGGGATGCAGGAGTGGACCGGTGGTGAGCCTGAGGAGCATGGGCTGGGTTATCGTCTTCCAGGAGGGCGTCCAGCACGAGGTGCTACTATGGCCAGGCCAGGGCGTGGTGAGGCTAGTTCTTCGAGAGCTCAGGAGGGTGCTGGGATGGGTGATGCCCAGTATAGGAGGCTTTCACGGCGGATGGATGCCATGTATGAGACGCAGAGCAGGTTTGCTCAAGAGCTCACCCTTGCGTTAGGGACTGCTTTTCGAGGCCTTGGAGCTGATATCCAGTGGCCAGTTTTTGGTGAGGACTCTGCATACCCACCGCCTGATACTCCACCCACTGAGGGTGATGATGATGATGACTCCGAGTAGGTATACCCTGTGTTCCTTTCTACTACCTTCACTGGGGACAGTGAAGATTTTAAGTTTGGGGGTGGTAGTTAAGGAATATTTTGTGTGTGTCATATAGCTGCATATTCATGATAGTTAGTTCATATAGTTGCATAATTTTTGCCATATAGTTTTTTTTTTATATATATAGCTTTATTTGTTTGTCATATCATATAGCTCATGCATATACCATGATCCCTTTTGCAATGATTTATCAACTGAATTGTGATATTGATGCGAGTGTAGTGATAGCATTAAAGTGATATTAAGTTGTGTAGGTTGATATGCATGCTAGAAGCACTTGTATTGTCACTAAGTCTTAGAGAATGCTTAAGGACTAGATTGTTGTTATGATCTGATTATTTTCGAGGATAATCTATTTATTATGCTTAGAATTTGATAATAGGTTCTTAGTGGTAAAGGCATGAAAAAGAAAAAAAAATGGAGTAAAAATGGAATTTGTTGCTAGTTGTGGCTAGGCGTCAAATGGCTAGTAGCCGGCTCACATGTTATGCGAGTAGTCTAGGGTTGAGCAAGATGGAGCGAAACGCACTTGCTCAGAGTTATTAAAAAAAAAAATTGCATAATTGATCAAGAGTGGGCTCTTTGGTATTCGAGTTATTAAGTTCTTAGGGGACTTTGTGCCTAGTGACCTAAGGCTTTTAGAGTCTGGGATCCGCTAACCTAACGCTCGTTACATGGATACCATTATATAAGTCTTTTGTGGACCTCACTCATTGCACGGTCAAATAAGCATTTGAGTTGTAAATAAAAAGCACGATTCCGTAGTAAGCTCCAGAGTTCTTGTAGTGTTGTATATCACTTTGTGCCTAGAATTTTTATTCTTTGTATAATCGTAGAATTGTCTTGAGGATAGTCTAGTCATAGTAATAGGTCTAGTTCCAAAGCATATCTGTTAAGCATTTGCACACACCACGTTTCTGGCGGTATGTCCGTTTGCATGAGTTTATTGATCTTTAGTGTCTAACTGAATTCGTTGAGACGTGGCAATTTGGTTGGTTAATTGTAGTAAGGGGGATCGTTGCATTTTCATATAGATTGCATTCATGCATATTTTTATTTGTTTTTGAGTCTGTGACGCTTGAGGACAAGCATCGATTTAAGTTTGGGGGTGTGATAAGTGGCATTTTATACCATTTAGAACGTCTTAAAATGGCTTAAATTGGTGTCTTGAAATCAAGTATTTTGTGTATTTGATGCGTTTTTCTAGTGTTTATGCATTTCAGGGTATTAGTTGCATTTCGGAGAAGGAATCATCAAGAATAAGCCTTGACATGTGTTCACCATTGCGAGAGGAAAAGAACGGGCAGATTACGGCGAAGAAACAGAGCAAACCTGGAAATTTTCCAGTAGGGTCCTGCGCGCCCGCGCAGCAATGCTGAGCGGCCGCGCAGCAGCCTTGCGCGCCCGCGCAGAAATGCTGAGCGGCCGCGCAGGGTCGGGGAAAAAGCTGAATTATTTTAGACTTCTATTTCTGTTTGGCTTCCAACTTCTATGTAATCTGAGTTTTATGGGACTATTATATAGGTAGATTTGAGACGTTTTTCATAGAGTATTAAGAGGAGATTATGTTTTAGATTGTGTTTTTGCAAGAAGCGAAGGAGTTAAGGAAGAAGACCGATTTAGCACACAGCAGCGAAGAGGAAGCATATATTCTTGTGATTCTTATTTCGTTGTAACGTTGGATGCTAGTTTTCTTGCTTTGACTTATTTACTCTTGTGACATACTCTGTTTTAATATAATTAGTTTAGTTGTTATTTTCTTGTGTTTGTTATCATGATTTCATATGAACCCATGATGGCGATAAGTTCTATTATGGGCTAATCGTGATCATGGGGTTGCAACGGATTTATTATGGAATTCTTAAGTTAATTGTTTAATACTTTAGTATGTGATGATTGCATGATATCTAGTATTGGTTGTGCGTATTCGTCTTATGTGCGTCGCGAACATATAAGATAGGGTGTTAATCTCTTGTGAAGCGACGGTGGATCTTGAGATTTAGAACTTGCCATGCTAGCATAGGTTCATGTACGTTGTGCATGATTAGTGGGTAACTCTAACAGTTTTATTTGCCCTATGTAATCAAAAAGGAATAACTTGTGCTTAAATCGTTGTGTTGTCAATTTCTGTAGACATATAGGAACTCAACATAATTGATGACTATTCAACTTCTATCTTAATTGTGGATGCTTGGTAGAATGGTATTAGTACAATGAAAGTTGGCTTTTATCAGTTTCGTGTTATTCGATTAATATCATCACTGTCACATGCTAAAGGTAATAACAATGGCTATAGAAGGAAGTAATAATGAAGTTGTGATCTCATGAGTGTTTTATTATTGATAAATTGAAGTGTTAGTTAAGTGGTTAATTAAGTAGTTAATTATAGTTAATATTTAATCAACAATTTTAAGTGTTATTATCTTAACATTGAGAAGTAGTCATACATTGGTGAGTGAGTTAAATTAGACAATAACTTAGTCTGAGTCTCTGAGGGAACGAACTAGAAAGTATTCTATATTACTTGCGAACGCGTATACTTGCGTGAATATTAGTGCGTGATTTCGCCCTAACAGCTCCCCACCCTCACACCCTCACCTTCACCTACTAAGGTGGGACTCCTCTCACTCACTTTTGCCAATCCTGAATAAATGGATTGCTGAGATTCACTCTTTTCCTCTCCTTTTGCCTGGGAGCAACCATCGGGTGAGTGGTAAAGCTATCCGACGGATAACTGCTGTTAAGCTTATCCGTCAGGATACAATCACTACTCGACGGATGAGCAATATCCATCGAGAGAGTAGAAATGAATGAGGTGGGAAGAGAAACTATTGTTGATTCTGTGTTGATTGAAGTTATTTGAGGCACAGATGTCACAATAGTATCTGAAAGAATTGGCAAGTGAGCCAACAAATCATCTAAAAGATGATGCTCACTTGCACTAGATTTTGGCTTCCCCAACAGAGTTAAAGAAGGGGAATCATGAATTGAAGTGTTTATCATATCCACTTCCAGAGAGTTTGTTGGTGAGTATGGTGTTTCAGAGGCTTCTATTATAAGAGATTTTGGCTGTGACTCCACATTTATTGGAGCCACATCAATCTGAATTTGAGAAAGTGCAGGGACTGTATCTTTAGCACCAGTTTGCACTGTGTGTGTGCCCTGTGCATCCCCAGTTGTTTTAGATTTCTTCTTTCTTGTGTAAGTTTGGGGTGAGCTTGTGTCCCTAACCCTTTTGGCCTGTGCTCTTTGTAACACCCCCAGATCCGGGGTCGGGGATCCGGGTTGTCACGGTCTTTCTTTCCACAATATCACTTCACTTAATTAATAATAAATAACCTCATGTCGTGACCCCATACTAACACACACCACAACCCGTTATAGTCTCAGAGATGAAATTGAAATAAGTACAAGTCTTTGAATCCACCATTTAAAAGTTATTACAACCCAAAATGATTACTTGATAAATTTACAGTTAATTGCCATTATCTGCCACAAGTTATAATTATACATAATTTGATTCTCAAAAGTAGATGGTCTGAACTACAATGGATCTACCTCTGCAGCTATAGCAGCTACAACATCATCGGGAAGACGCGGGACGCTTCCCACGCGCTTGCGCTGGGTCTGCTGGAGTCTGGCCATCTCTCCTAACTGTTGTTGTGTGATGAAGAAATAAAGCAAGAGTGAGCCTTACAGCTCGCAAGATAATACATAGTGATAACAATAATATAAGTATCTAAATGGATACTTACTAGAATCTTTATCGTGTGTAAGATAATTACTTACTAGATATAAGTAAAAACAAGGAATGAAGTTACCAATACTTCACTACACTTATATCATTTATAAAGCTACTTAAACTACCACCGTTCAAAGTATTATAAGTTTTTAAAAAAAACATCCCATAGATGAGACCACAAGTTAAGACTTGAATAGATTCAATCTTTGAAATATTATTGAATGAAAAAAAATTACGAGATACTTTATTTAGTCCCGATATATATATATCCACATATATATCTCTTTAAACATTTCCTGGAACCTCTGTTATGTAAAGTATGAACAGAGTTTGAAACATCCAATGAATTTTGGAAAGGAAAAGAATTTTGGCATAAACCAGATATCTTGCTGATCAGGCAAAGATACCAATAAGTAACCTTTTCTACTAGTAGATGGATGAATCCCCCACCGGTCATCACCCTGGCCACATAAGGACCTTGTGCTGGACCGCCACCCGGCCTCTTACGCGTTGATGGACTGCCACCCAGCCACTTACACTTTCATAGACCGTACCCCGGCCTGTCGCTTATGCCGACTCAATTAGATGGGCTTACTTCCCGAACATTGGGCAAGTAATCAATTCATTTACCAAAACTGCAACCTCGTTGCGAATATAAAATACACCACAGAGCCGGATTCCCCATGTTTTGAGCGAGTATTTAAATCCCCTTAAAAAGGAAGATCTTAAATATAAAAATGAGTTTTGGGATCCGCTCTGACTTTAAAAATCATTTTGAAGACTCGAAAACACTTTATAGAGTGTTTGGAGTAAAGCTGATTTAATGAAGTAAATCAGTCCCCAGAATATTTAGAAAATGACTGAATATTATTATTTAAATAATATTCCCATAAAGAATAATCTTTATAAATTAATTGAAGTAGAAGTATTAAAACTTATACTTGAAACGAGTATTAAATAACCAAAGATATACTTATATGAAAGTATTATCTTTATTTGAATAATCGAAAATAAGTTTGATTATTGACACCTTATTTTTTAATAAAATAAAGAATATACCTCAGCAAATAATCGGAGTCATAGATCCTCAAATGAATATTCAAATAATATTCATTAAATAATAAAAACTGAGTCATAAGCCTTCGAATGAATATTCAAATAATATTCAATAAATAATATAAAAGAGTCATAAGCCTTCGAATGAATATTCAAATAATATTCAGATAAATAAATAAAAGGAGTCATACGCCTTCGAATAATATTCGAAATAATATTCAATAATAAAATAAAGTTAAAGTTATCGAATAAACCTTATTCGATTAATAGTTTGGAAAACTATAACCATATATATATATATATATATATATAAATATATATATATATATATCCATATCCATATATATACAAAATCTACTCGGGATCCTCGACTCCCGGTTTTAGAAAATATTTTCACCTTTGGGTCCCTATACTAAGGGTATATGCAAGTTACCGCTATCCTCTAGCATAGGTATTATCAACTGAACCAACAGATATATATATATGGAAAGAATGCGAAATAGGCATGCATATATATATACCATAGCAGCATGCTTCAATATATTGCATCATTTGCTAATTAACCAACATGCATCTATCGCAAGATAATGCAAATACATATATTCATCACAACAACAGTTATAACGGGTAGAAAACTTGCCTGAGCGACTTGGGGTGATAAAAGGCTCGGGACGAGTCTGGTAACCTATAAACAACAAGTAAGTTGGAATTAAACCAAAATCACTTGTAAATCTATACTTTAACTAACTTAGACTCTAACGCTTGTTTTGCGCTCACTGATTCGCTTAAGTCACTCGGGTACCCTCGGCTCCACCATTTTTAATAATTTAACCTTTACGAGTTTTAAAGCGATTCCTTCGCGAGTGTCTTACCAACTGCCTAACACACTTACCATAAATGTTTCATACAATAATTAACCCTTTTTGGTCTTTAACCTATGTTTCAAAGTAAGGCGAGGGGAAAAGTTTCGTTCGCGAAACGCCGTTACTTGAAACGGTCGTTTCTCCTAAACCGTGCATCGGAATCGAACGAACTACATATCAAAACGAAGCTCGTAACATGAGCTATCTAAACATGGCAGTGGTCATAATCTAGCAGGGGGTTCTCGGGTCCTAATGCTATGCACAAAAACAGTCCAAAGAAAATCGGACGTTACGACGGCTATATTTACGCGATTTCCAATATTTTAAACCATTCAAAACCATTCCAAATCAACCTCAAATCCAACATACAACCAACATCCATCCTCATCACATCATAACAACCCCAACCAATTCAATTTAATCATTCATACTTATGCCTAAGCTTAACTTTAATCATACTTAAGTTCTTTTAATCAAAACAACAACATTTACCAATCCAACAACATCCCAAAACTCACTAATCTCTACATACACAACCATCAAGCCTCTCATGAACTAAAATACTCATATTCTGCTCTTAACATTCAATAACAAAGCTTGGTTAAGATATTATACCTTCCTTGAAGCTTTTTAACACAACACAAGAGCTTTGAATGCCTAAAGAACCTTGATCCTTGCTTGTATAACCTTAATCTTTCATAAAAATTCAAGAAAACTAAAGTTATTTTTTGAAGGTTACTATTCACCATCTTCTTCCTTGATTTATAGAAAAAGATTGGCTTGGAATTAGAAGCTTAAACTTATAGGAAGTATGTAACTATCCATGGGGAAGCTTAGATAATTACCTTGCTAAATAGTAAGTGGTGGAGCTTGGATCTTCAAATTTTAAGAAAGAAGCCGAGAGTTAGCTTGGGAAGAAAGAGATTTTTGTGTTTTGTTTGATGAAAATGAAATGATTTGCTTAGTTGGTTGATTTTTGTGTTGTTTTTGGTTAATGACTTAATTAACCTTGATTTTGTGTGGTTATAATTCAACCACACTTCCTTCCCTTCTATGTCATGCTTGTGTCATCCTCATGATGTCATCCTCCCCTCCTTGTCCTCTTCTCATTGGTTGGGTGACATCATCCTCTCTAATCCCTTTGATTAACTTCCTAATTGTTTGCCTAATGACCGCTGATCTGTTATACGGTTCGCTTAACTTTCGTTTTCGTTTATCGTTTGAGGGATCATACCCGGGATCTTATTACTTAGGTTCCCTTATCCTTTCTCAATACATTATATTCCTTTTTATGATCCTCTCTTATAATCCTTTAATTTAAATCCTTTTTATCCTGTTACCTTTTTCTCAATTCTTTCCGTATCTAGTGGATTTCCGGGAAAAATCAAAGTGTTCGGATTTGGATTCTGACGATCTTTACATACACTTATATCCCATATAAAGTACTAATAAAATCTCAGAATATCCATATCAGAACCCCTACATAGTGTGTCATGAAAAGTTTTCTCATTCAGCAAAAACACTATTCATAAGGGTTTCAAAAATTACCCAAAAATTGGGGTTATTACAGTCTCCCCTCCTTAAAAGGATTCCGTCCCGGAATCAGATAGAAATGAATAGGGATACTTTCTTAGTATTGCACTTTCTAACTCTTAAGTCAATTTTCCCACATTGTGGTTCTATCATCAAACTCTTACTAGTTTGATAACCCTTCTCCTAAGCACTCGTTCCTTCTTAATCTATACCCTTCCTGGTTGGTCCATATAGGTTACGTCTGATTGCATGTCTATGCGCTCATATGCCCCTATTTGACTGGCATCCGAATTACACTTCCTTAACATTGATACGTGGAACACGTTATGAACTTGCTACAGGTTCGGGGGTAGGGCTAGCTCATATGCTAACTTCCCAACGTCTTAATATATCCAATGGTCCAACAAATTGTAGACTTAGCTTTCCTTTCTTTCCGAATCTCATCAATCCTTTCCAAGGGTTTCCAAGGGGATACCTTTAACAACACTAGGTCCCCTACTTCCTATTCTTTGTCCTTTCGTGTCAAATCAACATACTTCTTATGTCCATCTTGGGTTACTACCAGCCGTCCTCTGATTAGATCTATTATATCCTTGATCCTTTGGACTACTGCGGGTCCGAGCATCTTGCGCTCTACAACTTCATCCTAACATAAGGGAGATCGACATTGTCTTCCCTCAAGGATCTCATAAGGCGATATCTCAATACTGACATATGATCTATTGTCGTAAGAAAACTCAATCCGCGTTATGTGATCATTCCAATTTCTTTCAAGTCTATTGCACAGACTCTCATTATAGCTTCTAGCATTATAGCTTTTGCTTCTTAATACCCATTCTTTTCCAGTTCGTAATCGCTATTACCTTCCGTTCCTAATATTATACTGGTTATACTTTTGCTCGCTAGCGTTCTATAACCTTTTAATAACCACGTCAACCTTAGTATTACGAATGTGTTTCCATTCCGAATGCTACCACAACTTTATTACTCTTTTTTTTCAGCTGTTTCTATTTCCCAAAGTTGATCAATCATATAGAAGTAAAGGAATTTGTTGAGAGATCACTATGATCATGAACACTTGTTATATCGCATAGTTAGTACAGAAGGTGGCCAGCCTTTAGTACTTGACAAGCAATTAAACAATAGATGGTATCCTACTAGGCTTCTATCACACAGATAGATAGTCATTCGGCAATACCTCCCCTTTCTGGAAGGGTTGTTCTTCTCAGCTTACATGAAATGAAAAGAAGAGAAAAGAACGAATTGAAGAGAATTGTATATATGAAAAATATACTGCCACAAAATATCTGGCTTGGAACTTACCTCTGAACTATAGAGGTTTGTCATAGGAGAACAAAACATAAACGTATTTATATCAGCATCAAGTATTATAGCATCGTATTTCCCATGCCTAAATATTTTCGCCATTCCGTCCATCATTCTATGGACCCATGCTCTTCCTCGAGCTTATACATAATCACCTTTGAAACTCCTTCGACATCGAAAATCGAATCTGGGACCTCCTTCTATATATCACCGTTACTCGGATTCTATGCTTGCACTGCAACCTTCCTCGTATAGTAATACGACTCTCTATTGATAAGAAAGAATAAATATTCAATAGCTAGATACTCTACTTAATTAGTCTATCAATGATAACTTATACACTACCACGACCCGATTAGCGGTACTCAATCTCAACACCCATTCCAATACAACTCTCACGGTTGTAATCAGCTCATTACTCGCAGAATCATTGCTGCCTTACTATGGTCCACCACTGACCTACTGTAGTCATTCATTTTCCATGAAGTCTTAATAGCTAACCATACGGAGTCCATACATCTCGTATCTAATTCTCTTAAGGAGTTAACATAACCACCAATCACAATTCATGAAGAACACTCCAAATTCTGACATATTTTCATGACATGAAGCAGATAAAAGTGCAGAAGAGTTTCAATCAAAGCAACGATAGCAGGTTAATACCATTCTTAATCATATGACTTAAATAGAAGACTTAACTCAAAGGTTCGTCTAGTCCTTTTTGAAACATGGTCCTGGCTTATCTCAAGATAGGACCTTCTAAGATAGATAGCCCGTTCATGGCGATTACACGAATTAAACCTTTACCAACTACTATTACGGTTGGGTATTGCACAGTCATCAGAAGGAATATCAATCTTCCAAACCATAATTCAACCTTCACATTTTTAACCATCATCACTGTATTCTTTTGGCACACGCGCCTATAATTATCCATTTACCTTTAAAGTGTCGGCCACCTCTTTGGCCTTTCCTGATAGTAAAATTTCCTTACAGTCAATGTTATTTTAACCACCTCCAAATAAATTTTCTACCTTATTTCCGATCACTGCTTGAGTGAAGATGTTTTCCTTAAAATCAGATGGGAAAAAAAATATCACCATTTTTTTCCATAAGTTATTGCCTCAGTCTTTAGAGGCTAATCACTGTCAAGACTGACTCTCAATCATACTTAGAACATTTTTTTTTTATCTTAAGTCCTAATTACCCTGAACAATTTCGACCATTACTGGTTCGATCCATAATTTCTCGTGGTTTAACACGTGCCCCACTTGGCATCATTATAATTACGTCATTTTTCTTTTATCAACATTTTTATTCTTGAGAATTTTGAATATTACCTTTCTCCTTGTAAAACCTCTAAGGTTATCCTTCAATCGTTCCTCCTGTATTCCCTAGATACAGGGCATATCAAAATACCATTCACTATTACTAGAACCATTGTCTATATACTTCTGAAAAAAATTCTCCACTGATCCTTAAAGGTTGTTGTTACCTTAACCCTTTCCAATTCATCCTGTCAAAACTCATACTGTCCCTATTAAGGGTGAAATGCCAACCTTTATGCATTCCCCTAGGATTCATTTTAAGTTACCGATGTTCTATCCTTAATTCCACCTTTAAAAGGTACCTGCATCCTTCCATGGATAAATCAAGTCATATATCCCTGATAAGGGTGTCTTATTCAATCATTCCCACCTTGATAGTATATGTCTAATTCCACCATAACATCTGTATTCAAAATGGGGTCAATCAATATGGCCTCCAAAAGATAGCAACGGTTATCCGCTTGTCTTGCCTAATTTGGTAACGATAACAAGGATGTTCTGGAAGATATTGGTCGTGTTCAACGTGAACCTCTTCTTAATAATTCCTTATTTACTTTCGTTGTTTATCTCAACAGTCACCTCAATGTTGGGATATCTCTCATACCTGGCGCCTCCCTTTCTGGGTATCGAGCCACCGGTCTTACATTTCACATTATTGAAGGTCACTTCCTTCATCCAACTTTCCTACTTTCTTACTTTCTTGTCTCCTTAGTCTATCCGCGTCTTATTATTTATCCTTCGAACTATCTAAAGGTTTCCTCGAATCCTCCCAACTTACAGGGGATAAAATATATGTATCTCTTACACCTTCACCCATCTATTTTAACTCATGGTGAATCACCCTCATCCTGACGATTACATACTTTTCTATTTCTATTGCTACGAGTCTTTAGGGTTTCCTCATACCCAACTCCCTTATCATACCTCAACTCTATTGCCCTCGTATTCCTTTCCACTTCAGTTTCTTTTTATTTTCCTTTCTCTTATCAGTTTTTTTTTTGAACCAACACAACATAAGCATTGATTTCAAACATCCCGTCATTCTGGATTCGTGTCCTCAGAACGAATCTTGATAACTTTTACAACTTAGATTCATAATTTATCATACTCGTCTGCCTTTGTTCTGGCTCTAAAGTTTTACACTATCTCCTTATCTTTGGGAATTACTTTCCCGAAAACAATTGACTGAACTTAAATCAGTTTATTATAATCTCTTGCTCCGTGCCTTCCTTGGCCTTTCACCGGCGGGTGGTCTCTCTCTTAGGAGGGTAAGTGATAAAAACAGTCTTTTGTGATTCGTCAATCATTTAGAATCTCAAATGATTCCTATATTTCCTTTAGCCAGGCTCTTGCCTTGACTGGGTCAGCTTGTTCCTTGGAACTCTGAGAGCTTAGCGATTTAAAGGTCCTGAAAGAATTTCCCACCGCACTGTCTCCTCAGGGTGGTGGTTGGGGATAATAGTCTAAGTTCTCTTTAGACAGGTCCATGAATTATCGTATAGGGGTACCATCTCGGGTCTCCTTTCCTTACTCGACTTTTGTTTCCTCAGTCTAAATATTTCTTCCTACTCCCCATAATTGGAGTCATCTTTTAATTTAAAATCTTCATTTTCCACTTTAATATATTCCGGGTTCTTTATATCTTAATTGCGACCTCCCTGATTATCACGTTCAAGGTTTGCCCTTAATCTTATTGCTTGTGGGGGCATATTACTTGGAAAATTTTGAGAATCTCCGGATATTTGTCTTACTTACTTTGCTTAAGTCTTCCCCTCGTTTAGTCCTTGCACGATTGCAAATTATGAATTCTTAAGTTCGATAAACTTCATGACACTCTCTTAAGTGTTAATAGAGCAATTAACAATGTGATTTATCACAATCAAACTGATTTGAACTGAAATTAACGAATATATACATAACCATTTGTTCGAGGGTACAACAACTAAACATATTAAAGAGGATTACATCATATGAACTTATCGCTCCTATCCCAAAAGTACTACCATAGATAGTCATCTCATCATTAAAACTAATCATTCATAACTTAGGCTAATCCTCCAAAAGCGGTGCTACATGAGACCCTTGTTTGATTGCTCTGGCTCTGCACACTACCATGGATTAAGAGATGCAAGCACGCACGACATCCCTAACCTGCTCCATCACAGAGGTGATGAGGTCTAAGATAGTCGCAAGTAGAGCTGGATCAACCTGACCCTCAAGATGGCCCCTAGCTGTAACACGGGTGGTAGCCTCAATCCTTTCCATGCTATACGCTAATCCTGCCGGAAGTATCCCACCCTCAATCCTTGGTGCAGTAAGTCGATCCAACAGATCACTCCTAACATTCCGGGCCTCTGACAGGCCACCCAAAGTCATATGATAATCAGCGATAAGAGAAGCCTGAGTGGTAGCATCTAGCAGTCCATGGGGGGCAGGTGGTGCAGACCCAGGAGATCCAAATGGATAACCAAGCACGGTATCAGGTGACAATGGTGCAGGGGATAAAGGTGGCATTTCCTCAGTATGTGCTGGGCTCTGTACAGGGGAGGGAACAGGAATTGGTGGAACCTCATGGATGTCTACAGGAGCCTCTGGAAGAGGGTCTGATACTGGTATAATTGGGGTCGTGGAAGGCCCCACTCCTTCTGCCCTCATTAACTTTTGTGCCCTTGGTAACTCTTCATCCTCTAGGGCCACCCTCGTGGCCATTCTTGCTCTGGTAGTCGCCCTGACTACGGTCATCTGTTCCTCAACGGTCCTCTCTTCATTCTCATCAGGATCCTCCATGAGATCCTCCTCAGCCACAATCCTTTCCGGAATAACATCCTCAACCGCAGCATTCTCTATCTGAACCTCATCCGGTCCCTCATTAGGGTACTCCATCGGATTCACAATTTGATCTCCAACTTGTAATAAAACATCCTCATGCTGATGCTCCTGAACCTCAAGGTTTGGTGCCCCGCTGCCCTATACGAGAACAAACTATGTTACTATCACGATACCTATAAGGGTTCCCATAAGGGTTTTAACTGTCAGTGCTACGTTAGGTAGCCCGACTATGAACTTGGCAAGAGTTCTTATTATCTTAGTGAACTTATTATCTTAACGTCCCATCATCTCTGAGGTTTATAACGCTTAGCTCTGATACCATTTCTGTAACACCCCCAGATCCGGGGTCGGGGATCCGAGTTGTCACGGTCTTTCTTTCCACAATATCACTTCACTTAATTAATAATAAATAACCTCATGCCGTGACCCCATACTAACACACACCACAACCCGTTATAGTCTTAGAGATGAAATTGAAATAAGTACAAGTCTTTGAATCCACCATTTAAAAGTTATTACAACCCAAAATGATTACTTGATAAATTTACAGTTAATTGCCATTATCTGCCACAAGTTATAATTATACATAATTTGATTCTCAAAAGTAGATGGTCTGAACTACAATGGATCTACCTCTGCAGCTATAGCAGCTACAACATCATCGGGAAGACGCGAGACGCTTCCCACGCGCTTACGCTGGGTCTGCTGGAGTCTGGCCATCTCTCCTAACTGTTGTTGTGTGATGAAGAAATAAAGCAAGAGTGAGCCTTACAGCTCGCAAGATAATACATAGTGATAACAATAATATAAGTATCTAAATGGATACTTACTAGAATCTTTATCGTGTGTAAGATAATTACTTACTAGATATAAGTAAAAACAAGGAATGAAGTTACCAATACTTCACTACACTTATATCATTTATAAAGCTACTTGAACTACCACCGTTCAAAGTATTATAAGTTTTTTAAAAAAAACATCCCATAGATGAGACCACAAGTTAAGACTTGAATAGATTCAATCTTTGAAATATTATTGAATGAAAAAAAATTACGAGATACTTTATTTAGTCCCGATATATATATATCCACATATATATCTCTTTAAACATTTCCTGGAACCTCTGTTATGTAAAGTATGAACAGAGTTTGAAACATCCTATGAATTTTGGAAAGGAAAAGAATTTTGGCATAAACCAGATATCTTGCTGATCAGGCAAAGATACCAATAAGTAACCTTTTCTACTAGTAGATGGATGAATCCCCCACCGGTCATCACCCTGGCCACATAAGGACCTTGTGCTGGACCGCCACCCGGCCTCTTACGCGTTGATGGACTGCCACCCAGCCACTTACACTTTCATAGACCGTACCCCGGCCTGTCGCTTATGCCGACTCAATTAGATGGGCTTACTTCCCGAACATTGGGCAAGTAATCAATTCATTTACCAAAACTGCAACCTCGTTGCGAATATAAAATACACCACAGAACCGGATTCCCCAGGTTTTGAGCGAGTATTTAAATCCCCTTAAAAAGGAAGATCTTAAATATAAAAATGAGTTTTGGGATCCGCTCTGACTTTAAAAATCATTTTGAAGACTCGAAAACACTTTATAGAGTGTTTGGAGTAAAGCTGATTTAATGAAGTAAATCAGTCCCCAGAATATTTAGAAAATGACTGAATATTATTATTTAAATAATATTCCCATAAAGAATAATCTTTATAAAAATAATTGAAGTAGAAGTATTAAAACTTATACTTGAAACGAGTATTAAATAACCAAAGATATACTTATATGAAAGTATTATCTTTATTTGAATAATCGAAAATAAGTTTGATTATTGACACCTTATTCTTTAATAAAATAAAGAATATACCTCAGCAAATAATCGGAGTCATAGATCCTCAAATGAATATTCAAATAATATTCATTAAATAATATAAACTGAGTCATAAGCCTTCGAATGAATATTCAAATAATATTCAATAAATAATATAAAAGAGTCATAAGCCTTCGAATGAATATTCAAATAATATTCAGATAAATAAATAAAAGGAGTCATACGCCTTCGAATAATATTCGAAATAATATTCAATAATAAAATAAAGTTAAAGTTATCGAATAAACCTTATTCGATTAATAGTTTGGAAAACTATAACCATATATATATATATATATATAAATATATATATATATATATCCATATCCATATATATACAAAATCTACTCGGGATCCTCGACTCCCGGTTTTAGAAAATATTTTCACCTTTGGGTCCCTATACTAAGGGTATATGCAAGTTACCGCTATCCTCTAGCATAGGTATTATCAACTGAACCAACAGATATATATATATGGAAAGAATGCGAAACAGGCATGCATATATATATACCATAGCAGCATGCTTCAATATATTGCATCATTTGCTAATTAACCAACATGCATCTATCGCAAGATAATGCAAATACATATATTCATCACAACAACAGTTATAACGGGTAGAAAACTTGCCTGAGCGACTTGGGGTGATAAAAGGCTCGGGACGAGTCTGGTAACCTATAAACAACAAGTAAGTTGGAATTAAACCAAAATCACTTGTAAATCTATACTTTAACTAACTTAGACTCTAACGCTTGTTTTGCGCTCACTGATTCGCTTAAGTCACTCGGGTACCCTCGGCTCCACCATTTTTAATAATTTAACCTTTACGAGTTTTAAAGCGATTCCTTCGCGAGTGTCTTACCAACTGCCTAACACACTTACCATAAATGTTTCATACATTAATTAACCCTTTTTGGTCTTTAACCTATGTTTCAAAGTAAGGCGAGGGGAAAAGTTTCGTTCGCGAAACGCCGTTACTTGAAACGGTCGTTTCTCCTAAACCGTGCATCGGAATCGAACGAACTACATATCAAAACGAAGCTCGTAACATGAGATATCTAAACACGGCAGTGGTCATAATCTAGCAGGGGGTTCTCGGGTCCTAATGCTATGCACAAAAACAGTCCAAAGAAAATCGAACGTTACGACGGCTATATTTACGCGATTTCCAATATTTTAAACCATTCAAAACCATTCCAAATCAACCTCAAATCCAACATACAACCAACATCCATCCTCATCACATCATAACAACCCCAACCAATTCAATTTAATCATTCATACTTATGCCTAAGCTTAACTTTAATCATACTTAAGTTCTTTTAATCAAAATAACAACATTTACCAATCCAACAACATCCCAAAACTCACTAATCTCTACATACACAACCATCAAGCCTCTCATGAACTAAAATACTCATATTATGCTCTTAACATTCAATAACAAAGCTTGGTTAAGAGATTATACCTTCCTTGAAGCTTTTTAACACAACACAAGAGCTTTGAATGCCTAAAGAACCTTGATCCTTGCTTGTATAACCTTAATCTTTCATAAAAATTCAAGAAAACTAAAGTTATTTCTTGAAGGTTACTATTCACCATCTTCTTCCTTGATTTATAGAAAAAGATTGGCTTGGAATTAGAAGCTTAAACTTATAGGAAGTATGTAACTATCCATGGGGAAGCTTAGATAATTACCTTGCTAAATAGTAAGTGGTGGAGCTTGGATCTTCAAATTTTAAGAAAGAAGCCGAGAGTTAGCTTGGGAAGAAAGAGATTTTTGTGTTTTGTTTGATGAAAATGAAATGATTTGCTTGGTTGGTTGATTTTTGTGTTGTTTTTGGTTAATGACTTAATTAACCTTGATTTTGTGTGGTTATAATTCAACCACACTTCCTTCCCTTCTATGTCATGCTTGTGTCATCCTCATGATGTCATCCTCCCCTCCTTGTCCTCTTCTCATTGGTTGGGTGACATCATCCTCTCTAATCCCTTTGATTAACTTCCTAATTGTTTGCCTAATGACCGCTGATCTGTTATACGGTTCGCTTAACTTTCGTTTTCGTTTATCGTTTGAGGGATCATACCCGGGATCTTATTACTTAGGTTCCCTTATCCTTTCTCAATACATTATATTCCTTTTTATGATCCTCTCTTATAATCCTTTAATTTAAATCCTTTTTATCCTGTTACCTTTTTCTCAATTCTTTCCGTATCTAGTGGATTTCCGGGAAAAATCAAAGTGTTCGGATTTGGATTCTGACTATCTTTACATACACTTATATCCCATATAAAGTACTAATAAAATCTCAGAATATCCATATCAGAACCCCTACATAGTGTGTCATGAAAAGTTTTCTCATTCAGCAAAAACACTATTCATAAGGGTTTCAAAAATTACCCAAAAATTGGGGTTATTACACTCTTGGCTGAGAGCTTTGTTCAATAGCCACATCCTTTTGGGATGATGCAGCTAGAAGTGAGCTTTTGTCCTTTTTAAGCACTGCAGTTTGTTGGGAAACTGCAGTGTGGCTAGGCTGGGATTCACTCAATTCTCCAACCTTATCCTTGGGGTTTCTTTGATGTTCACCCCTTCCCTCACCTAACTGACCCTCCTTCACACTCCCCTCTTTGGCTTTGGTAGATTTTTCAACTAGTACCTTTTGAGAGATACCAGAGGGGGTTTTCTTTGACTTGGATTTGGAAATTACAGTTGTTTTGGCAGTTTTGGTAGGCAACTGTTTGGTCATTGTCACAGTTGCCATAACTACTCCTGAACTCAAAGAAATTGAGGAGATTGGAATAGTTGAGGGTATGGATGAACTTACCTCACTTACCTGAGGTGTCTGCAGTACAGGGAAGTAGAACATTGGCACATCCCTATGATGGTTGGCTCTGTTCAAATCTGTAATAATTCTTCTCTCTTGAACCCAACAAGCCAATTTGTTGTTTGGGTTCTCAAGTACAATCTCTTGACAAAGATGGTTAGCCAATAGCATAAAAAATCTAGCATAATATACATTTTTTCCCCTTTTGGCTAACTCACCTAGTTTAAAACCTAACTCATACAAGACAATGTCACTGAAATTGTAAAATTTATCTGTAACTAGCATGTATAGCATGTTAAGCATGGAAATGTTCACAGAATCAAAATTACTGATTTTTCCAGAGAAAACTTTAGTCACAACATCACACATGAAACTCCATTCCTTCATAAGACCTAATCTTCTAATATCACTTAGCTTAGTAGTAGGAAGTGCATAATGCATGGAATTAAGCATATTGATAATATCAGTGTCAGTGTGTGGTGAAGTTACATTATCATCAGGAATTTTGAAACATGCTTTTATCACATCACTGTTGATACATAACTCATTACCTTTGATAGTTAGAGTGATGGTTTTGTCAGTAGAGTTGTAGATTGCAGAGGTCCACATCTCTTCAACAACTTCACAGAAAATTGTGGGTGATTCAAGCATGGCATAACTTAACTTGTAGTTCTTCACAAAGTCCATCATCTTGTGATAGTCTTCTGATTGCTGAATACCCTTATTGACCAAAGCAGTGAAGTTGTTCTTCTCGTAAATGAACCCAGTCTGAGACATAATCTTTACTACAGGTGCCATTGTTAGAGAATGAAAGCTTGAAGAGAAAGAGAATATTTTCTTGAGAGAGAATGAAATAAAAGCAGTTGAATTTGAGAATGATAAAAGAAAATAATTGAAATGAAATAAGCTTTTATACTATCTCAAAAACAACGGATGAAAATAATAAAGAAAAATAAATTACCCAATAGAAATTGCCTAAAATAGCCGTTTAAAAATTAACTGTAAAAATTCCACCCATTATCCGTCGTGTAATGCTTACAAGCTGTAAGTATACTCGATGGATAATGTTCGGGAAATTAACGGTTAAGATTTAGACAATTCGACGAATGAGAATAAACTGTTATCCGTCGAGATTTAAAAGATTCCAGAAAAGTAATTGATTTTTATTTGTAAATAGTATATCGACGGATGACTCAACTCGATGGATAATGGTCATCCGTCGAGATGCAAATTCTGACTTAGCCAAAATTTCATCCATGACTAAAAATCAGCTAAATTTCTGGCTACATTTCAACTTGCAAAATAACTCAGATAAATTCAAGAGTAATTAAGCATACCTAACTCACTTACCAACCTAGAAAAGGTGGATTCATCCAGTGGCTTGGTAAAGATATCTGCAAGTTGCTTCTCACTTGGAATAAAATGTAACTCTACAGTACCATTCATTACATGTTCCCTTATAAAATGGTACTTGATGTTTATGTGCTTTGTCCTTGAATGTTGCACTGGATTTTCAGTGATGGCAATTGTACTTGTGTTATCACAGAAAATAGGAATCCTCTCAACTTGCAAACCATAGTCTAGCAATTGATTTTTCATCCATAAAATCTGTGCACAGCAACTGCCAGCAGCAATATATTTAGCTTCAGCTGTAGAAGTAGAAACTGAATTTTGCTTTTTACTGAACCAGGACACAAGCTTGTTTCCGAGAAATTGACAAGTTCCTGTTGTGCTTTTTCTGTCAATTCTGCAACCTGCGTAATCTGCATCTGAATAACCAGTTAGATCAAAACCATAATCTCTGGGATACCAAATGCCAAGTTTTGGTGTTCCCTTGAGATATCTGAAAATTCTCTTAATAGCTATCAAGTGAGACTCTCTAGGATCAGCCTGAAATCTAGCACATAAACATGTAGCAAACATTATATATGGCCTACTAGCTGTTAAGTACAGAAGTGAGCCAATCATGCCTCTATAGCTTGAAATATCCACAGACTTTTCAGTAGTGTTAGTTCAAGCTTAGTTGCAGTGGCCATGGGAGTTTTTGCAGATGTGCAATCCATTAGATTAAACTTCTTTAAAAGATCAAAAATATATTTAGTTTGACTAATGAATATTCCATCACTAACTTGCTTAACTTGTAAACCAAGAAAGTAAGTTAGTTTTCCCATCATACTCATTTCATACTTACTTTACATCAGTTTGGTAAACTTTTTACAAAGTTTCTCATCTGTAGAGCCAAAAATAATATCATCTACATAATTTTGAACAAGTATGCTAGAGCCATTAACATTTCTGAAAAATAAAGTTTTATCTACAGTACCTCTTGTGAAGTGATTTTCCAAAAGGAACTTTGATAAAGTATCATACCAGGCTCTAGGTGCTTGCTTCAGTCCATAAAGTGCTTTCAGTAGATAATAGACATACTCTGGAAAATTTGGATCTTTAAAGCCAGGAGGTTGACTAACATACACTTCTTCCTCCAAATCTCCATTCAGAAAAGCACTTTTGACATCCATTTGATAGACCTTGAAATTGGCATGGGCTGCATAGGCTAAGAAGATTCTGATGGCTTCAAGTCTTGCAACAGGAGCAAATGTTTCATCAAAATCTATTCCTTCTTGCTGGCAATAGCCTTTAGCAACCAATCTTGCTTTGTTCCTTACTACTATGCCATTTTCATCCATCTTGTTTCTGAATACCCGTTTGGTGTCTATTGGATTCTTTCCTTTAGGCTTGGGTACCAGCTTCCACACTTTATTCCTTTCAAATTGGTTTAGCTCCTCCTGCATAGCTAAAATCCAATCAGGATCTAACAAAGTTTCTTCTACCTTCTTTGGTTCTTCCTTTGACAGAAAGCTGCTGTATAGACATTCTTCCTGAGTTGCTCTTCTTGTTTGAACTCTAGAAGAAACATCACCAATAATCAGTTCAAAGGGGTGATCTTTTGTCCATTTCCTTGGTTGAGGTAGATTAGCTCTAGATGAAGAGACCTCAATGTTGTCTTGATGTGTGATTGAGTTTTGATTTCTAGAAACTCCCCCTGAGTTTGTGGATCTTTGATTTGAGAAAGGGGTACTTTCTATGGGTGATCTGCCTTAACTTCCTGCTCATTTTGATAACCCAACGGATGGTGAATTTTGAGTACTGACGGATGAGGCAGGTTGTCTTCCGACGGATAACACAGATTGCCTTCCGACGGATGAAGCATTATGCAACTCGACAGATGTTGAGTTTTGTGCTTCATTGGTGGTAGATTTGTCTGCATTATCCTTAGACAATGTTTTTTGATCACTCTCATCATCACTTTCATCACTGACCATCTCAATATTGTCGAATTTGAGGCTCTCATGGTAATCTCCATCTTTCAGTCCTTCAATCTTTTTATCATCAAACACAACATGTATAGATTCCACAACAATGTTGGTTCTTAGATTGTAGACTCTATATGCTTTACCAACAGCATATCCAACAAAAATTCCTTCATCCGCTTTAGCATCAAACTTCCCATTTTGATCAGTTTGATTTCTCAGAATATAGCATTTACAGCCAAAAACATGAAGAAAGTTTAGAGTTGGCTTCTTGTTCTTGAACAATTGATAAGGAGTCATGCATCTTGCTTGATTAATCAGAGAGATGTTCTGAGTGTAGCATGCAGTGTTTACAGCTTCAGCCCAGAAATATGTTGGTAATTTTGATTCTTCAAGCATTGTCCTTGCAGCTTCAATAAGTGATCTGCTCTTCCTTTCCACTACTCCATTCTGTTGTGGAGTCCTTGCTGCTGAGAACTCATATAAGATTCCATTTTCCTCACAAAATGCTCTCATGACATAGTTCTTGAACTCAGTTCCATTGTCACTCCTGATTCTTCTAACTTTGAAATCAGGATGATTGTTAACTTGCCTTATGTGATTGATGATGATTTCACTAGCCTCATCTTTAGACTTTAGGAAATATGTCCAAGAGAACTTTGAAAAATCATCTACAACTACTAGGCAAAATCTTTTCTTTGAAATTGACAATACATTGACTGGTCCAAACAGATCCATGTGAAGCAGTTGCAGAGGCTCTTCAATTGCTGAATCAAGTTTCTTCCTGAATGATGCTTTGATCTGCTTCCCTTTTGGCAGGCATCACACAGTCCATCCTTTGTAAACTCCACTAGAGGAATGCCTCTTACCAGTTCTTTCTTTACCAGCTCATTCATGGTCTTGAAGTTTAAATGGGATAGCTTCTTGTGCCATAGTCAACTTTCATCTTGACTTGCTTTACTGAGAAGACAAGTTACAGATTCTGCTTTAGTTGAGTTGAAGTCAGCTAGGTACACATTTCCTCTTCTCACACCAGTGAGAACCACTTTGTTGTTTTGATTATTAGTCACAACACAGGCTTCTTTATTGAAGGTTACTGAGTTGCCTTTATCACAAAGCTGGCTGATACTCAACAGATTTTGTTTGAGACCATCCATGTTACAACCGGCATTTTCGTGTAATACTATTTGTAAATTTGGTGCAATTTTAAAACCGAATGCCAATATATTCAACTATTGTATGCTTGTGTGAATGAGAATTTCTGCGTCTTAAATTTGCGTTATGTGGTATATGATTTTTCAAAGCAAAAGTTTATTTATTTCTTTTATTTTTGATTTATAAGGAATATTTTAAAACTTGAATAAATTTCTTTTTAAAAGTTATTTTGTTCACAAATTTCAAAAGTGGTTTTATAAAATTTCTAAAAATCCAAGTTATTTTATGGTATAAATTTTATAATTTTTGAACTTGTATTTTATTTTATAAAAATAAATCTTCATAAATTTTAGTTGTCATAATTAGCAAATTACATGGTTGCCCTTGCATGCAAATCCTTTTCTATTCAATTTAAAGGGCTAAAGAGACAATTCCAACCCCACTAACTCTTATTTTACTAGCCAAATTCCTTTTTTGCCCTTACATGCAAAATAATCCAAGTATAATTGGAAGGTTAGTCTTGTCAATTCTCATTCCCACTCACATTTTGTCAAATCAAAAACCATAAAACAAGGAAATGGCATGATCATTCACTCCACTCACACCACACTTTCTCCTCCCTCCCTCCTCCCTCTCTCACTCTCGGCCCTCCTCCCCCTCACTCTCGGGTTTTAGCCGAGACCAACCCCCTCCCCATTTTCTTCATTCCTCAACCAAGCTCCCACCTTCTATACAAGTAAATACTACTTCCCATATCATGATCACATATATTTCAAGGAGTTTTGAGTAAAAAGTTTAAGTTTTAAGGTTGCATGTTAAGGTTTTAGTTGAAACTCAAAGTACAACCTTGATTCTTATGGATTTAAGGTTGTTTTTGAGAGGACTACAAGGAATGGTGAAGTGCCAAGTCTTGAGAAGGAAACTCTTGATGTTGAATGGCCATTTCCCTTCCATTTCATTCTCCCATGACCTCAAGGGAGCCGAATGAATGGTCCTTGAGATCATTCTTGTTGCTTTGTTCAATCTTTGTATGTTTATGTGATAATGGCATGAATCTTGTAGTGAAAATTTGATGAAACTCTTTGCATGCTAAGTGATCATCTAGATATAGCTTATGCTAGGCTTGCATGTCAATTTCATGGTGAAATATATTTAGAAAACATGTTGTTTTGGTTGGTAAAACTCGAAGACATGCATGCATGTGGATTTCTCTTAGAATGTTATAAGATTTTGATCATTTGGAAAGATTTTGTTAGTAAGCTTTAATTTCAGCAGGAATAAGGTTTTAATATTGATTAGTGTTCCTTGATACATGGTAATAATTCGGGTATATTTTATAAAAAAAAACATAACTTGTTATTTTCAAAAACTTGATGATTTGTGAGTTGTGAAATGTGGTTTCTTTTGTTTTGCCATGATTGCACCTTAGGTAAGGATGATCTCTACCAAGATTATTTTGAGTATAAGGGAGTTAGTTCAGAAGATCACCATGTTTAAGTCTTGGTTTGGGTATTGGGTTGTTGGTGGTTGAGTTTGTCAAGTCAAAACCTTGGAGAAAGGAGAGTTATAGTTTCTGCAGAAAATCAGTTTAGTACCCTGAGGTTTAGAGTGAGTTTTGACCATGTTATTGAAGTGCACTTTGAGGCCCAAGCCACCAGAAGTTAGTATTGGGAGTATATAAAAGGTTTTAGGTGTTGGTTGGAGGAATTGATGTGCACTTTGAGGCCCAAGCCACCAGAAGTTAGTATTGGGAGTATATAAAAGGTTTTAGGTGTTGGTTGGAGGTTTGCATGTCGTTTGGTTAGGTGCACAAGTAGAATAACAAAATATGTCCAGCAGGGGACAGTTTTGTTGCAACTTAGAAATAGGGAGATTTGACCATGTCATGGGTAGGCCCTCATTAGGCCCTGTTGGGCCTTAGTTAGAGGGAGTGTCAGAGAAGTTTTTCCAACCATAGTTCATAGGATATGAGTTAGAACCATGTGTCACAAGTTAATTCTAGTCAGGACGTTTTCTGCCCAGAAAAACAGGGGAACGTTGAACTTTTAGCTTAGGCCCAAGAAGGCCCAAGCCAGGCCCTTGAGCCACATCAAGTTTGGGAGATGCCCTAAGGTCAGGAGAGTCTTGTGTAAAAGTTTTGACGGAAAACCTATAGTTTAAGGGTGTCTAATGCACTCAAGAAACCATAGACGTCATTCTGAAATTTGCACCAGTGAGCACTTTCACTTATCACATAGTTTTAGAACACTTAGGAGTGAGATTTAGATTGACCACCATAGTTGTAAGATAGTATAAGGTCATTAGAGCAAAAGGCCCAAGTGAGGGTCAATAGGTCTTGGATAGTTTAGTAAAGGCACATCGAGTTAGGATGCCAAAATTTGAAGACTTTGTCTAGTTTAGCGACCAAGTGACTTAAGTTGTGAGTCGAGATCATCCAAGCCTAGTGTTGCATTATGGTGTATATGGTGTTATTTGGTATTAATATATGATATGTGATTACGTGGCTATGTGTGTGTAATTATAATTTAAAGGTGAATATAAATTAAGTGCATATAGGCCTAAGTGCCATCCGTGTTTATATTCGGGTTGTAAATAGGTTAAGTTGGTGAGAATATATTATAATGAGGATTATTATTATTATTTATGTAGGATCTCGAGATGAGGGTAAACTTGCCATAAAAGTCGAGTGAAGCTTCCAGTTGCTCCTACCAGTCAGACCAGACCAGCCTTTCTCAAGGCAAGTGATTCAACCTGTCTTTCATATTCACTGTAAATAGTTCATATATATCGATGCAATTATCCTGAGTCAATTTGATATATTTAAATCAAGCATATCTTTTGTTTATCTTTGAATCATATAAAAATGCCATGAACCCTCGAGTACGTATTGCAAGTAGTTCAAAAGTCATATCAAGATAGTATATTAAAGTAATTTGAATGCCATGATAAAAGAAAGGGTAGTTATAACTCTTGGTTGATTCTCTTGATTAACATGCTGATGATTCCTAAATATTGATATCTCATCCTGATACTTGAATCCCTATAGAAACTTACCTTGAATCCTGAAAACCAGATATTTATCAAAGTGATTCCTCATTTATTGATACCCCTCTTTCTTATCCTAAAGCTTGACAATTCTGATATATCCTGAGCTAAAGATCATTTCTTCATACCTTAACACCCTTAGTATTCAAGAAGCTTATCTTCTTGATGATCCAACACTTGTACCTTGACGAGAAACCATTGCTTTAAGCCCAGTTTGGCATTACCCCTTCATATTATCCATTAGCCTCACTAAATTTCCTTGTCCAAGTTTTGACATATGAAAACCTTTTAGTTACCCTAATAGAGTAAAGTTTTGTGAATCATGGCCCTGAGACTTAGTACCATATTTCCCGTGTTTCGAGTTGATCTATAATCCCTTGATAAAAATGTTTACTGTTAAAAGAGATTTTGTTATAATTCGGCATCAGTTTTTGAAATAAATAAAATGTGGGTTTTCAGTCCCAAAGGGGGATAAATGTTTTCTTTGAATAGTGGATCTGGACTGAGACGCGAGTCCTTTCCACACTTATATTAGGCTTAAAAGTTGCCTAGGGATTCCCATTAATGTTTTAGAACCCAGCGAGGTTCGGGATTACTTCGCGGCTGATCACCGGCTGTAATCCGTAGCGTCATAAAATGATTTTGATTAAGATATGGTTTTGAAATTGTTTTGATACAAGCAAAATGATGCCATCACCCAATGTTTTATCTCTCGTTATCATTGGTTATGACTTCCCATTGTCATTCTTTAATGTATATCTCGATTTGTGTTTTGTATCGTACTATTTAGTACTTGTTAAGCATTTGGCTCACTCCTTGCTTTACCCTGATATTACAGCTAGTAGCTATGGTTAGATTCAAGCAAACTGCCCGTAAGACCTGTGATGCTGATGCTTATGTTCGAGCTCAGGTAGAATAAGAGATAGTAGTTTTGTGTGAGGACTCGCTATTTAAAATCAGTTGTAATAGATGGTAGTGTTGGGCTGTTCCAAACCCTAAACTGTAAGATCTTGGAGTTGGTTATGTTTACTTCTTTTTAAAATGTTGTAATAGTTATATTTAATTTGCTGTTTAAGTTGGGGGCGTGACAGGTTTTGGTATCAGAGCTACGGTTTCGAGTCCCTGGACAGCCCAAATAGGTTATAGGATATATGTATAGGCTATAGATAATATGCGAGAGAGTAGGTTAAGTAAGTTTATTATTAATACTCCTCTTATTGGTTTGTCAGCAAAGGGCACATTCCTCGACACCCTCTGGGTCGGACGACACTATTGCTTTCTCCGTGTATGCTGAGTTGAGGCGCGAGTTTGACATGCTTCAAGGAAAGTACGACCGACTGATAGACCGACTGAAGAACGTGTACCCGGACAGCCGAAACTACAAAGGGAAGCCCAAGGAGCAGATGACTGCGAGACTTGAGACCTTGGTTCAGTACGTCAACACTAAGCTTGAGGAGATGCCAGCGCACCGGGACCACGCCAGCCAGTATGTCATTCAGATGGTGGCGGATGAGCTCCAGAGCATTGTGAAGACGCTTCGAGAGGAAAAGACTACCAAGCCCCGTTCAGATGGAGTGGAGCCTTAGTTCTTTCCATTTACCTTTTCATGTTGTTGTACTATCAGACTCCGTAGAATTCCTACTTATTTTCGTTATTTCCTTTAAATAAGCATGTTGTTCCTAGAATCAGACTTTGTCCTAATCCTATGTATTATGACCTTTAAATTTCAATAATCATGCTCAATTGTTCCATTTGCTCTCAACTGTTATTTTACGTTTTTATATGCATCACCATATCTGCTTAACTTGAAACTTGACCTCATAAGTAAACAAGAATGCCATGCGATACCCTCAAATTATTTTATCATTTATATCTGTTTTGACATAACTCTTATTTCAGGATCATGCCTCCCAAAAAGAAGAACCCAACAACCACATCTACCATAGACCCAAATATTCTTCGAATACTGGAAGCTTTGCAACAACAAACCAATGCTATAGCTCAACAACAACTAACTCTTCAACAACGAATTGAAAACCAAGATAACCATGAACCACACCAACAACCTGAACCACCAGTACCACCTAAACAAGTTGTCACTTTCAAGGCTTTTCAGAATGTGAATCCACCGGCATTCCATGATACCACTGATCCAGTAATAACTAACACATGGATTAAGGAAATGGAAAAGGGCTTTTGAGTTGGTACAGTTAGGAGACGATCAGAAGACGCCGTATGCTACTTACTTCTTGAAGGGCGAAGTCATCTATTGGTGAGAGTCAGTAAAAGCTATGGAAGCAACTCAGCAGGTTTCTTGGGAGAGATTTAAGAAGTTATTTCTGGAAAAGTATTACCCTAAGTACATGCAGAATCAGATGGAGCTTAAATTTTTGGAGTTGAAGCAAGGGAACATGACAGTACTGGAGTATGAGAAGAAGTTCACTGAGTTGTCAAGGTTTGTGACAAAGTATACCAGCACGGAGGAGGAAAAAGCGAAGAAGTTTCAGCAAGGATTGGAGCCTTGGATCAGAGATAGAGTAGCTATATTTGAGCTTGAAACTTATGCGGGAGTAGTACAAAAAGCTGCTCTGATTGAGAATAATGGGATGCAGTCAAGGAAGGAAAGGGATAACAGGAAGAGGAAGGTTCCATTATATGGAGAAAAGTCTGGAGAAAAGTCTGAAGCCGGAAGTTCACAAGATCGGAATGTAAAGAGGATCGGATTTCATAAGGGCGGAAATTTTTAAAAGAAGGGAAATTTGGGCAAAAGGCATGAATCAAAGGGGAACAACCAGGCAAGCCAAGGCCAAGTTGGAGAAAACAGGTTCCAGAGACCCGAATGCAAGCACTGTGGAAGAAGGCACCCCGGAGTGTGCAATAAACTGAGCATGATCTGCTATAGGTGTAACTAGAAGGGACATTTGGCGAATGAGTACAAGATGCCGAAGCCAGGAGTTACGTGTTACAAGTGTGGGAAGACTGGACACATAGCTAGGGAGTGCAAGGCAACCGGACCAGTCAAAGCTTTAATGAACGTGGCAAGTACCAGTGTGAGCGTGCCAGCTGAGGTATTGGCATTACCTCCACCACCTACATCAACCCCGCAAGCAACAACAAGGACATTTGATCTGAAGATGAAGGATGTTGTTCAGAATTCTGAGGTGATAGCAGGTACACTTTTACTCAATAATGTCAAAGCTAAAGTATTGATTGATTCGGGAGCAACAATATCTTTCATATCAGAAACTTTTGTTGATAAGCTTCAATTTGATAAAATGATTATGAACGAGGTAGTAAATATGGTAATTGCGAACCAAGAGAAGATTCATGTGAATCAATTCTGTCTGAAGTGTGAGATTGATATTTCGGGATATAAGTTTTCAGCTGACTTGATACTCTTCAAGTTGGGGGAGTTTGATATTATTTTAGGAATGGATTGGTTAGGAGAGAATAACGCTCAGATTAATTGTAAGACCAAGAAAGTGTATTTAAAGACAAAGAGTGGAGAGAAGGTAGTATTTAAGGGGCAGAGGCAAGAACAACTATTTCTTACAATCGTTCAGGCTAAGAAGCTACTTAGAAAAGGTTGTGAGTCATTCCTAGCTTATGTAGTGGATTCAGAAAAAGGTAGTCCCAGCATAGAAGATATACCTGTAGTTAACGAGTTTCCCGATGTGTTTCCAGATTAACTACCAGGCTTACCACCAGATCAACAAATTGAGTTCGTTATCAACCTTGCTCCAGGCACGGAACCAGTTTCAAAGGCCCCATATAGGAAGGCACTAGCAGAAATAAAAGAGTTGGCGAGCCAGTTACAAGAATTGTTGGATAAAGGAGTGATACGGCCAAGTACGTCGCCATGGGGAGCACCTGTTCTGTTTGTAAAGAAGAAAGATGGGAGTATGCGACTATGCACAGATTATCGGGAGTTAAATAAGGTAACGATCAAGAACCGCTACCCGTTACCAAGAATAAATGACCTTTTTTGACCAGCTAAAGGGAGCAAAATGCTTCTCAAAGATTGACTTGAGATCAGGATACCATCAATTAAAGATCAAAGAAGAAGATATTCCCAAGACAGCATTTAGGACCAGATATGGGCATTATGAATTCCTAGTAATGCCGTTTGTATTGACCAACGCCTCGGCCGCATTTATGGATCTGATGAATCGAGTATTTAAGAAGTATTTGGACAAGTTTGTAGTAGTATTCATTGATGACATCCTTATTTATTCTAAGTCGGAAGAAGAACATAAGCAGCATCTCTGGATAGCATTGGAGATACTTCGTCAAGAGAAGTTGTATGCCAAGTTTACCAAATGTGAGTTTTGGTTAAAGGAAGTTCAATTTTTGGGGCATGTCATTGGAAATGAAGGAGTTAAAGTGGATCTGGCAAAGATTGAGCCAGTTATGAGTTGGGAGAGGCCAAGGACTCCTACGGAAGTGCGAAGTTTTCTAGGATTGGCAGGATACTATAGAAGGTTTGTCAAGGATTTTTTGAAAATCGCCACGCCGTTGACCAAGTTAACCAGGAAGAATCAAAAGTTTGAATGGAGTGCAGAATGTGAAGATAGCTTTCAAAAGTTGAAGCAAAGATTGGTAACAGCTCCGGTATTAGTGCTTCCAGATGACCAAGGAAACTTTATGATATTCAGCGACGCTTCACATAAGGGATTGGGCTGTGTGTTAATGCAACATATTAAGGTGATTGCATATGCGTCAAGACAGTTGAAACCGAATGAGTTGAAGTACCCGACGCATGACTTGGAACTAGCCGCCATAGTGTTCGCACTTAAGATTTGGAGACATTACCTTTACGGAGAAAAGTATGAAATCTACACAGATCATAAGAGTTTAAAGTACATTTTCACTCAAAAGGAGCTCAATATAAGGCAGAGGAGATGGCTGGAATTCATCAAGGACTATGACTGCTCGATAAATTACCATCCTGGAAAGGCGAATGTTGTGGCCGATGCTCTAAGTAGGAAAGAGAGACTGAATATGATGACAACACCAAAGGAATTATCTGAAGAAATCAAGAGATTTGAACTGGAACTTTGTGATTGTGGAAAAGTTGAAGAAGTTTGTCGTGCAATGACTTTTCAGCCAACACTAGTGGAAAAGATAAAGAAATGTCAAGAAGAAGTAATGGAGAAAGAGAAGAATCAGTTGACTGGAGAGGAGATTAATACTCAAAGGGATGAGCAAGGGATACTAAGGTTTTCTTCCAGAATTTGGATTCCTCCTGTACCTGAATTAAGGAATGAGATCCTACACGAAGCCCACAATTTGAAATTTTCAATCCACCCGGGAAGCACCAAGATGTATCGGGACTTAAAGCAGAACTTTTGGTGGCCAAATATGAAGCGGGACGTGGCAGAATGGGTTACGAAGTGTTATACTTGTCAGAAGGTGAAGGCAGAACATCAACGACCAAGCGGATTAATTCAGCCCCTAAAGATTCCAGAATGGAAGTGGGAAAATATTGCTATGGACTTTATAGTAGGACTACCGCGAACGAAATCAGGACATGACGCTATATGGGTTATAGTTGATCGTCTTACGAAGTCAGCGCATTTCCTTCCAATTAACGAGAAGTCGTCACTAGACAAATTGGTTTATCTGTATGTGCGTGAAATCGTACTAAGGCATGGAGTACCCGTATCAATAGTTTCAGACAGAGATCCCCGATTTAACTCGAGATTCTGCAAGCAATTTCAAGAATGTCTTGGCACAAAGTTGAATATGAGCACGGCGTACCACCCGCAGACTGATGGTCAGAGCGAAAGGACAATTCAAACAATTGAAGACATGTTGCGTAGTTATGCAATCGAATTTGCTGGAAGTTGGGACGACCACTTGCCGTTGATTGAATTCTCTTACAACAATAGCTATCATTCCAGTATTGGCATGCCACCATACGAAGCTTTGTACGGGCGAAAATGTAGATCACCAACAAGTTGGGATGAAGTAGGAGAAGGAAGGATTTTCGGCTCAGAATTGGTACAACAGTTACATGACACAGTCAAGTTAATTCAGAAAAGGTTGTTTGCTGATCAAGATAGACAGAGGAAGTATGCGGATCTAGCGCGTAAGGATGTTCGATTCCAAATTGGCGAAGCTGTTTTGTTGAAGGTGTCACCTAGAAAAGGGTTGTCTAGATTTGGCAAGAAAGGGAAGTTAGCACCTAGATATATAGGTCCTTTTGAAATTTTGAGTCAAGTGGGGAAGGTGGCCTACGAGTTGGCCTTACCACCTCAGTATCAGCATGTGCATAATGTGTTCCATGTGTCGTTGCTTAAGAAGTATAATCTTGACGCTAGCCATGTGATAGAATATGAACCTGTAGAAATTCAGGCAGACCTGTAATTTGTGGAGCAACCTGTCAAAATACTCGACTGGCAAGAGAAGAGTCTTAGGAATAAGACAGTAAAGTTAGTAAAAGTACTTTGGAAAAACCCTAAGGTCGAAGAATCGACTTGGGAGTTAGAGTCTGACATGCGTTCCCGGTATCCTCATCTGTTCTCTTAGATTCTGGGGACAGAATCCCTTAAGGGGGAAAGGATGTTACAACCGGCATTTTCGTGTAATACTATTTTTAAATTTGGTGCAATTTTAAAACCGAATGCCAATATATTCAACTATTGTATGCTTGTGTGAATGAGAATTTCTGCGTCTTAAATTTGCGTTATGTGGTATATGATTTTTCAAAGCAAAAGTTTATTTATTTCTTTTATTTTTGATTTATAAAGAATATTTTAAACCTTGAATAAATTTCTTTTTAAAAGTTATTTTGTTCACAAATTTCAAAAGTGGTTTTATAAAATTTCTAAAAATCCAAGTTATTTTATGGTATAAATTTTATAATTTTTGAACTTGTATTTTATTTTATAAAAATAAATCTTTATAAATTTTAGTTGTCATAATTAGCAAATTACATGGTTGCCCTTGCATGCAAATCCTTTTCTATTAAATTTAAAGGGCTAAAGAGACAATTCCAACCCCACCAACTCTTATTTTACTAGCCAAATTCCTTCTTTGCCCTTGCATGCAAAATAATCCAAGTATAATTGGAAGGTTAGTCTTATCAATTCTCATTCCCACTCATATTTTGTCAAATTAAAAACCATAAAACAAGCAAATGGCATGATCATTCACTCCACTCACACCACACTTTCTCCTCCCTCCCTCCTCCCTCTCTAACTCTCGGCCCTCCTCCCCCTCACTCTCCGGTTTTAGCCGAGACCAACCCCCTCCCCATTTTCTTCATTCCTCAACCAAGCTCCCACCTTCTATACAAGTAAATACTACTTTCAATATCATGATCACATATATTTCAAGGAGTTTTGAGTAAAAAGTTTAAGTTTTAAGGTTGCATGTTAAGGTTTTAGTTGAAACTCAAAGTACAACCTTGATTCTTATGGATTTAAGCTTGTTTTTGAGAGGACTACAAGGAATGGTGAAGTGCCAAGTCTTGAGAAGGAAACTCTTGATGTTCAATGGCCATTTCCCTTCCATTTCATTCGGCTATGACCTCAAGGGAGTCGAATGAATGGTCCTTGAGATCATTCTTGTTGCTTTGTTCAATCTTTGTATGTTTATGTGATAATGGCATGAATCTTGTAGCGAAAATTTGATGAAACTCTTTGCATGCTAAGTGATCATCTAGATATAGCTTATGCTAGTCTTGCATGTCAATTTCATGGTGAAATATATTTAGAAAACATGTTGCTTTGGTTGGTAAAACTCGAAGACATGCATGCATGTGGATTTCTCTTAGAATGTTACATGATTTTGATCATTTGGAAAGATTTTGTTAGTAAGCTTTAATTTCAGTAGGAATAAGGTGTTAATATTGATTTGTGTTCCTTGATGCATGGTAATAATTCGGGTATATTTTATAAAAAAAACATAACTTGTTATTTTCAAAAACTTGATGATTTGTGAGTTGTGAAATGTGGTTTCTTTTATTTTGCCATGATTGCACCTTAGGTAAGGATGATCTCTACCAAGATTATTTTGAGTATAAGGGAGTTAGTTCAGAAGATCACCATGTTTAAGTCTTGATTTGGGTATTGGGTTGTTGGTGGTTGAGTTTGTCAAGTCAAAACCTTGGAGAAAGGAGAGTTATAGTTTCTGCAGAAAATCAGTTTAGTACCCTGAGGTTTAGAGTGAGTTTTGACCATGTTATTGATGTGCACTTTGAGGCCCAAGCCACCAGAAGTTAGTATTGGGAGTATATAAAAGGTTTTAGGTGTTGGTTGGAGGTTTGCATGTCGTATGGTTAGGTGCACAAGTAGAATAACAAAATCTGTCCTGCAGGGGACAGTTTTGTTGCAACTTAGAAATAGGGAGATTTGACCATGTCATGGGTACGCCCTCATTAGGCCCTATTGGGCCTTAGTAAGAGGGAGTGTCAGAGAAGTTCTTCCAACCATAGTTTATAGGATATGAGTTAGAACCATGTGTCACAAGTTAATTCTAGTCAGGGCGTTTTCTGCACAGAAAAACAGGGGAACCTTGAACTTTTAGCTTAGGCCCAAGAAGGCCAGAGCCAGGCCCTTGAGCCACATCAAGTTTGGGAGATGCCCTAAGGTCAGGAGAGTCTTGTGTAAAAGGTTTGAAGGAAAACCTATAGTTTAAGGGTGTCTAATGCACTCAAGAAACCATAGATGTCATTCTGAAATTTGCACCAGTGAGCACTTTCACTTATCACATAGTTTTAGAACACTTAGGAGTGAGATTTAGGTTGACCACCATAGTTGTAAGATAGTATAAGGTCAGTAGAACAAAAGGCCCAAGTGAGGGTCAATAGGTCTTGGATAGTTTAGTAAAGGCACATCGAGTTAGGAAGCCAAAATTTGAAGACTTTGTCTAGTTTAGCGACCAAGTGACTTAAGTTGTGAGTCGAGATCATCCAAGCCTAGTGTTTGCATTATGGTGTATATGGTGTTATTTGGTATTAATATATGATATGTGATTACGTGGCTATGTGTGTGCAATTATAATTTAAAGGTGAATATAAATTAAGTGCATATAGGCCTAAGTGCCATCCGTGTTTAAATTCGGGTTGTAAATAGGTTAAGTTGGTGAGAATATATTATAATGAGGATTATTATTATTATTTATGTAGGATCTCGAGACGAGGGTAAACTTGCCATAAAAGTCAAGTGAAGCTTCCAGTTGCTCCTACCAGTCAGACCAGCCTTTCTCAAGGCAAGTGATTCAACCTGTCTTTCGTATTCACTGTAAATAGTTCATATATATCGATGCAATTATTCTGAGTCATTTTGATATATTTAAATCAAGTGTATCTTTTGTTTATCTTTGAATCATATAAAAATGCCATGAACCCTCGATTACGTATTGCAAGTAGTTTAAAAGTCATATCAAGATAGTATATTAAAGTAATTTGAATGCCATGATGAAAGAAAGGGTAGTTATAACTCTTGGTTGATTCTCTTGATTAACATGCTGATGATTCCTAAATATTGATATCTCATCCTGATACTTGAATCCCTATAGAAACTTACCTTGAATCCTGAAAGCCAGATATTTATCAAAGTGATTCCTCATTGATTGATACCCCTCTTTCTTATCCTAAAGCTTGACAATTCTGATATATCCTGAGCTAAAGATCATTTCTTCATACCTTAACACCCTTAGTATTCATGAAGCTTATCTTCTTGATGATCCAACACCTGTACCTTGACGAGAAACCATTGCTTTAAGCCCAGTTTGGCATTACCCCTTCATATTATCCATTAGCCTTACTAAATTTCCTTGTCCAAGTTTTGACATATGAAAACCTTTTAGTTACCCTAATAGAGTAAAGTTTTGTGAATCATGGCCCTGAGATTTAGTACCATATTTCCCGTGTTTCGAGTTGATCTATAATCCCTTGATAAAAATGTTTACTGTTAAAAGAGATTTTGTTATAATTCGGCATCAGTTTTTGAAATAAATAAAATGTGGGTTTTTAGTCCCAAAGGGGGATAAATGTTTTCTTTGAATAGTGGATCTGGACTGAGACGCGAGTCTTTTTCACACTTATATTAGGCTTAAAAGTTTCCTAGGGATTCCCATTAATGTTTTAGAACCCAGCGAGGTTCGAGATTACTTCACGGCTGATCACCGGCTGTAATCCGTAGCGTCATAAAATGATTTTGATTAAGATATGGTTTTGAAATTGTTTTGATACAAGCAAAATGATGCCATCACCCAAAGTTTTATCTCTCGTTATCATTGGTTATGACTTCCCATTGTCATTCTTTAATGTATATCTCGATTTGTGTTTTGTATCGTACTGGTTAGTACTTATTGAGCATTTGGCTCACTCCTTGCTTTACCCTGATATTACAGCTAGCAGCTATGGTTAGATTCAAGCAAACTGCCCGTAAAACCTGTGACGCTGATGCTTATGTTCGAGCTCAGGTAGAATAAGAGATAGTAGTTTTGTGTGAGGACTCGCTATTTAAAATCAGTTGTAATAGATGGTAGTGTTGGGCTGTTCCAAACCCTAAACTGTAAGATCTTGGAGTTGGTTATGTTTACTTCTTTTTAAAATGTTGTAATAGTTATATTTAATTTGATGTTTAAGTTGGGGGCGTGATAATCCACTAAGGCAACTCTTCAATGATGACATTGTCCTTTGAAATCAAGCCATATCCCACAGTATAACCTTTGCTGTCATCTTCAAAAGTAATACTTGGGCCAGCTCTCTCCTTAAACTCTGTGAGCAGGGTAGAATCACCAGTCATGTGTCTTGAACAACCACTATCCAAGTACCAAAGATTCTTTCTGTTTCCCTGCACACATCAAAATTAAATCAAGTTGATTTTGGTACCCAAGTTTCCTTGGGTCCTGCCTTGTTAGCTTTCTTCTTCTGTTTCTTAGATCTTAACTCATTTGATTTAGGAATTTCAGATTCTTCCTTAGTCATTTGGGTTGGCCCTTTGAAACCATTTAATGCAACAGAATTATCATGCATATTATGGCTAACAGGAAATGACATGCTTGGTGCAAACATGTTATTCCAGTAAGGCATGCTAAATGGTATTTGAGGCATATTGTATGCAGCATAATATGGATTAGGTACAAATGGCATATTAGCAAACTGTGCATTCATGTTCTGTGTAGGTATAGCATTAACAGGCATGGGAGGCATGGCATTCATGTTAGGAAATTGAGGCTGAACAGACATGGGAGTAGGCATGGCAGATTTGCAATTAACAGACAAATGATTTACACTACCACACTTGACACAGATTTTTCTAGGGGCATATTTATCAGGTGTGTAGTTATTGTGTTTGTTAATCCCTACTTTATCATTCCTATTGTTTTTCTTTTTAGTATCTGTTTTTACCTCTATTTTCTCAAGTCTGTCACTTAACTGTTTGACAGTCATGTGACCAACATTTGCCTTCTTCCCTTTCTTAGCTTGACTTGACTCTCCTGAAACAAAGTTCTTGGAAACAGACCCATACTTATCATATAGCTTGATTAATTTGGCTTTGCTAATGGGTTTGTTTATAGCCGACGGATGAGGATTTTTATCATTCGACGGATAACACTTTTTGTTATCCGACGGATTGTCCTCATCATCCGTCGAGTCTACATCTGTCAGCAACCCATCTACCAAAATAGTATCTAGTTTCTCTTTATTCTTTTTCTAGGCTTCATCACAAAAAGACTCAATTCCTTGAACTTTGGTGATTTGAGCATGAACATCCCTTGATGTTTTCCATGCTTTAATCACCTCTTGTTCACGCTCGAGCTGCTTCTTCAAAATTTCTTCCTTTTTCAAGGACTCAGTTAATTCCTCCTTGGCAATCTTACACTCAATTTTTAGTTTCTCAAACTCAACAAACTGAGACTCAAGCACATTATTCCTCTCACTTAAAAACAAGTTGTTTTCTTTGATTTTAGCATTTTCTTTAGTGAGAGACTTAAGTGTAACACGCAAATGATACAATTCTGTAGACATGTCATTTATGGCATCATTACACTCAGCTTTAGACAAATGTGCAAGGTTTGTAGTGATTACCTGATTGCTTGAGGAACTTGTCTCTGTTTCATCAGACTTGGCCATTAGGGCTAGATTGACATAGCTGACATCTTCATCTTCATCCAAACCATCTGTTGCCCAGTCATTCTCTTGTGTAATAAAAGCCCTTTCCTTTTGTTTGAGTAGATCAAAGTATTTTTGCTTATAATCCACAGACTCAAACCTTTTCTTACTGGAATCTGACTTTCTACACTCATTTGCAAAATGCCCTGCCAAGCCACATTTGAAACACTTGAATTTTGACTTATCCACCATGTTTCTATTTGGCTTGGCTGCTCCAAAGTTCTTCTTGAACTTGAGCTTGGAAAATCTCCTTGAAAGAAATGCTAGGTGCTCATCAATGTCCTCCATGTCATCTTGGCTCAATGATTCTTCACTTTCTACAGTTAGCCCCTTACCCTTATTCTCACAGACCTTTGAAGTTGATTCTACAGCTTCCATCTTCACTTCCTTCTCCTTTTCCAGATCAGCAACTAGTGCAATGGATCCTCCCTTCTTCTTTCCTCTCTCCATTCTTTCATCCTGCTCTATCTCAAGCTCATAGGTCTTCAGAATGCCATATAGTCTCTCCAAAGTAAACTCCTTATAATCTTGTGAGTTTCTCAATGAGACTGTCATTGGTTTCCATTCCTTTGGAAGAGATCCGAGAAATTTCATATTGGAGTCTTTAGTCTGATAGAATCTTCCATGCAACTTAAGAGCATTTAGTAGTTTTTGAAATCTACTAAAAATGTCAGTGAGTGACTCACTTTCTTCATTGTGAAAATGCTCATATTGCTGAATCATGAGCTGCATTTTATTTTCTCTTACTTGCTCAGTGCCATCACAAATTATCTGTATTGTGTCCCAAACTTCCTTGGCAGTTTTGCAGTTGATGATGTTATCAAACATGTCTGCATCAACACCATTGAACAGAATGTTCATAGCCTTTTTATCTTTCCTGACTTGTTCAATGTCAGGATCAGACCATTCATGCCTTAGCTTGGGAACAGATGGCTCGTTTCCTGTTGCAGCTCTCATTGGAACATGAGGGCCTCTTTCTATGCAGTCCACATAGGCCTCATCTTGAGAAAGCATATGAAGATACATCTTTACCTTCCAATGCTGGTAATTATCTTTATCAAGAAAAGGAATCTTGACGCCAACATCTTTCGTGTTCATCTTGCTGAATTGTTTTGATCTTTAAACTCTTTGTAGATTAAGAGCTTGCTCTGATACCAATTGTTAGTCCCTTAACAATGTAGCAAGAATTACAGAAGGGGGGTTGAATGGAATTCTTGAACCTTTTTCTTGAAATAAAAATGTTCAACTCGATTATAGATATATTTGGTTTGATTAGCACAATGCGGAATGTAAACTTAATTGAATCAAAACATAAGTAATTAAAAACAAGAGTCTTTAAAAAACTTTCTGGTGGATTTAAACAATTCCACCAGAGATATATATAATATATCGAGAGAACTCTGTGTGCAGAAATGCTCACAGCTGCTTACAAAATAGAACTACTGAGAATACAGGAAATGCTAAAGATTCTGCTTACAAAGATTTCTCTGTTTTTGTGTTTCTCAGCTATCTCAGTTATATTTCTATTCGCTACTCTCTTGGTTTATATAATACCAAGATTACAAAGTCAAACATACTGAACAAATATAAAATCTAACAGTCTTAAGCTTTGCTGCTTTTTGTCCTCTATTACCCAGTTAATGGGCTTCCACAGTGTCTTTGTATACATCTCGACGGCTGTGTGTCAGCTTTCACTGTTCAACTGCTGTTAGAATTCTTCATATGATCATCCGTCGACTTTCAGAACATCCGTTGATGATTTAATTGATCATCCGTCGACTGTTATATTAAACATTCGTTGATAGTCATTTGATCATCCGTCGATGGCTTTGTTAATTATCCGTCGGTAGCTATTTTGGCACTTGACTCTGTATCACTTATGCAGAATTACAAGACATCATTTATGTACAATTAATCAACCCATTCTGCATATCTAGTTAAAGTCAACATGACTTATATGCTACTACAGATTCTATACAAAGGTGCATACATAACTGTGCTACAAACTTATTATTACATAAGCTACTCACTTGATAGATAATAAGTTAATCATCCGTCGGGACTATAATGAGTTATCTGTCGGGACTATAATTCTTATCCGTCGAGTGCTACATAATTTCACTAAGTAAAATCTACTTAGATGTTTTGTTTATGAAATCATCAAGTACACAACATATGCACAACACTCCTAGGCTTCACATAGAAATTCACCTGATTGCTGCGCAAATTAAGTAAGAGCATTCCTGATTGCAGCTGTCTTTGCCATAGGGAAGAATTTAGTAAGAAATTTCTGAGCAAGATCCTCTCATGTCTCAATAAAACCTGGTGGTAGCGAGTGTAACCAGCTCTTAGCTTTATCCATCAGAGAAAATGGGAAAAGTGTCAGTTTCACTGCATCTTCAGAAACATTGTTGAATTTGAATGGTGTCGCAGATCTCGATGAAATCCCTAATGTGCATATTGGGATCTTCCATTAGAGAACCCCCAAACTAGACTGAATTTTGTACCATTTGAATCGTGCCAGGCTTAATTTCAAAGATATTAGATGCAATGGCTGGTTTAACAATGCTAGACTGAATGTCATTGATTTTCGGTTGAGAATAATCCTTCGACGCTTTCATTTATGCTATTGGTTCTTCCATTGCAACAAAAACTTCTTCTTCAACTTTTTTAACTTCTTCAAAAACTTCTTTTTCCTCTTCTTCAACTTCGTCTAGTGTTTCCTTACGAGATTGAGAACGTGTTCGCATACACGCTCTCTAGAGTACGTAAAACGCACGAACAAAGTAAACATTATAAGAAAATAATCCGAGTCAGTGAACTCTAACGACCACTGATGACAAGCACATAAACTAAATTTAACACCGATCTCCGGCAGCGACGCCAAAAACTTGTTCGCACAAAACCACACAAGCGTATGCGATCACAAGTAGTATAAGATTAAGTTAAGTTCGTTACCACAGAGACTAGTTTAAACTGAATATGCGCTTATGCAACAATGTATGGTTATTATTCACTACTAAGACAAGTATCAATTTTGAGTTGACTAACTAATTAAAGTGATTATACTAGCATGCATTAACTAAGAGAATAAAACGTATTTACTTATATGAGATAAAACATGGGATTCAAACTTCATTAAATGTAATAACCCCAATTTTTGGAAATTTTTGAAACCCTGATGAATAGTAACTTTTGTTGACTATGCTGATTAAGGAAAATTATCAGACCACGCTATATATGAGTACTGTTATGGAAATTCTGAGATCGTATTAGTATTCCATAAAGTAAATGAGTGTATGTAAAGGTCGTCAGAATTCAAATTCGAACACTTTGATTTTTCCCAAAAATCCACCAAATACCGAAAGAATTGAGTATAAGGTAACATGATTAAAAGGATTTAAATTCAATGATTATAAGAGAGGATCATTAAAGGAATATAAAATATTGAAAAAGGTTTAGGGGAACCCAATTAATAAGATCCCAAATATGATCCCTCAAATGATAAACGAGGACGAAAGTTAAGCGAACCGTATAACAGATAAGCGGTCTGTTAGATATATTTGAGATGTCATGTCTAATATGTTTCATGTTTAATTTTCAGATCTTAACAAATAGGAAATATCAGTACTTATTGGAATCAGTACTTACTAGAAGTCAGAACTTAAGGATATCAGGACTTAGATTATCAGAAGATAAATATCAGAAGATGGATATCAAAACTTAAGTACTGAAGGACTAATAGTTAATGAAGGAAGCTGATTTACAGGAAAGAAGATCGAGACTAATACAAAAAGAAGATATGCATGGAAAGAGTTAGAGGACTTAAAGAATTGTATAAGATATCTGATTGATATATTTTAGGAGACATAATTATATTTCATATCAATTAGAAGTTATCTTGTAACTGTGTACTATATAAACACAGACATAGGTTTACACTATATGTGTTATCATTATCTAAAAGATCATACATTGTAACCTAACAGCTCTCGTGATATTTGTTCATCACTGAGAGAGTACAGTTCTATTGTAACAGAGTTTATTATATCAAAAATATCTGTTTACTGTTACTTGTGTTCGAAATCGATTTGATTGTATTCTACACTGTATTCAACCCCCTTCTACAGTGTTGTGTGACCTAACAAGTGGTATCAGAGCCTATCTGGGATTCTTTCTCTAAATCTGCTTAGTTTTTGTTCTCTAAATCTGTTTACAGATTGTCTTATCTTCATGAAATATGTTCTTTAAGTGAAATTCATTAAATACTGATTGTTATCTGATGTGGATCTTTAAACTCTGATAGTGTTTTGAATGTTCTGTGATTATTCAATCCAATGAGGATAACTGTGCTAGATGCTGACCTAATAGTCTTTAACATACTAGAAATCCCATGTTTGAAGTAGTTATTTATGTGCAAACTCATTAACACAAGCAAATTCTGATTTTGAGCTTAGTCAAGTTTACTTTGTGTATCTTATTACTAAGTCACAAACTAGATTCTTACTTCTTATCTGTTAGATTCTGATGTCAGTATATCTTAAGAATGAACTAAATGCTGATAAGCCTCACTTATCAAAAAAAAAGTCAGGTACTCCTTTGAGATCTAGAGTAAATATGTGGAAGGGAAGACCCAAGTGCATTGCTGGTATTAAAGAATATGCATTAGAAAAGCAAATAAATTTTCTTGGTGACTTTTCACATTCTCTGATTACTGGAGAAATACTATGACAACAGCATAAATTCTGATAAGCAGTCGTGACTCATTTACACTGAGAAGCCACTGTAAAAAGGAATTTCAAAAGATGCATAAAATGAGCACAAACAGTTGAGCTGGACTCTTGCATAAATTTTTTCTATAGTAGACTTCATGATTGATGGCAGATTTTAAGCACTTTTCTGAGTTATGCCTTATTTCTAAGATGTACTAAAGTTTATCAAACTTTAATCTTTATCTGATATTCTGCTGAAGGCACACACTATCACTCCATATGAATGATGAAAATTACTGTGGTGATTAAGTTATTTTTGACAAACAGTTAAGTGTCATTTGCATAAATTCTGAGGACAAGTTCTGATGGAAGTTCTGATGATTAAACTCTGAAAAAAACAAGTCAGTATTTGTATGAAGAATCACAGAAAAAGATATTCACTTTTTGAGTTCAGAAGCCATAGTCTGATGATTGTTAAAATCTGATTTAAGTGTAAGTTCTGATATTAAATCCTGATGGAATCCTTGATGCTCACGTGGCACTTTTCTTTACTTGACTTATTTGTGGTAAAATCTGAAACAGTCATATTTAAATTATAATATATTTCGGTAAGATAAAAACAGTCATAATCATTTTGGATTAGTGATAAACGTATTTATCTTGAAAAACTGCATGTGCACAGTAATTGTTGTTTATTTTATGTGCTCATTAACTCTTGCTTTAACTTTTTACTGACTGTAATTATTACACATCGTTCTAGGGAGACGAGGCATCATTATTTTTTATTCTTAATAGTTAAACAGTCCTCGCGTCCCTTGATATTCCATTGGCTATTTAAACCGACTATTCATCCCAGCCAAATCATCTTCCATTTTTTCACAAACTCACTCTCTCTTTTAATTCTCATCATTTTTCTTCTTCATAAACAAAAATGGTTCGTTTCAACTTGTTCATGAACTATGAAACTTTCAATATAGAGTTGAGTTGTGATGATTGGCAACAGGACTGGCATGTCACCGCCATTCCTGAAGAGCTCTGGAACTCTGTTCCATAAGATGTTCACACAGACCTCTTGTTCTTTTCGATGGACTACCACCTCCATCTTGATCGATTGGAAGAAGAAAGGAGAGAGGCTCTCCGTCAGCAAGAATGGATCATCCGTCTTGCAGTGCTCTTTGTCAGCAGTATAAGGAACTAGTCGATTGGTTTTCTTAGACTAGGACTAAGGCTGTTGATGCTAAGATTCTTAGAATAGGACTATCTTGTAATTTTTGCATGTAATCGATAAATTTCATGAAATGTACTCATTTGATATATTAATAAAATTTCCTTTAATTGCAGGATTTAGTCTCTGTTTCTCAAATTATGTGATTGTGCATGTTTTAATTGTAATTTGTTAATCTTTCCTTCATCTATTTTGAACTTTATCCTTTGATGAATGTTTTGATTACAATTATGGTCAATAATAAATTTTGTTAATTTGAGGAAACAGTTGAAGCACGGGTTCATGCATCAGAACCTGTGATAGTTGAAGCTGAGAATGTTACTTCTCAGAAAGAAACTGCAGCTCAAAGTTCTGATACTTTGAAGAAGAAATTTGTAAGTTCTAAAGCTGCTAAAGCAACTCCTTTATTGGCAAGGAGATTGCAGAAAATGAAGTCTAGGAGGTATTTGGCTAAGGCTCCATCAGAAGATACTGAAGAAGCTGGGGAAGGGGATCAGGAACCTCTGATCTCACAAGAACCGATTATCATTGAAGCCCTTCCAGCTCAAGCCAAAGAAACTGCTACTGATACAGTTGTAACCCCTCCTGTCTCACCTATTAAAGCTACAGATGATGCTGAAGAACACACTAAAAATTATGAAATAGATATTCATAATTTGAATATACCAAATGTTCTTTATCTGGAAGCTCCATCTACAGAAGCTCAGCAATTTCTAACTCAATTTCCAATTTTAGATGCTGAGATACCATCTACATCAACCACACCAGCTCCGGAGATAAATTCTGATGTTCAGAATTTAAATGAAGCTGTTCCTGAATCTCTAGTTGCTTCACACACAGTTGTGTTGTTAGAACATAATCAGTCTTCCTCAAGTTCTGAAGACAGTGTTTCTGCTGAGACTCCAGTTCCTATACTAGGAAAGGAAGAATTGGTGAAGAAATTTGTTGAAAAGGAAGCACATATTCCTTGGGAAGATACTCACAGAGGTGTGGAGTGGACGAAGAAGTGGAATGACACTGATTTCATTCCAAGTTCTAACATTCTGACAGAGCATATTGCTAAAGCTGATGAGTTGCTCACAAATGCTGATTTAAAAACACAACTTAAGATCACTACTCTATCTACCAAACATCTTCAAGGTCTACATTCTTCTACTCTTGAGAAGGTTGGTACACTAAAGGAACATGCTGATAAGATAGATCTACAGCTTAAGCTTGACAAGAACAGATATATCAGACCTACTCTTGAGAAAATTAAAGCCATTGAGAAGATTCAAGAGAAGCAACATGCCCAAATTGATGAGGTCCTGGCTAACCATGTTTCTCAGAAAGCTCAATTGGAAGAAATCCAATCTTCAGTTGAACTTCTTCTTTCTCTCTTACTTCCTGATGATGCCAAAAGGGGGAGAAGGTAGTTAAGTCCAAAAGCTCACCTACTGAAATATTGAAGAAAAAGGATGATAAAAGTGATGACCAGGGAAACTCTGATAAGAGTAGTGGTCAAGGAAAAGTTCAAGGAAAATCTTCTACACAGAAAAAGTCAAGTTCTGATGCTGTGAAGGCTAAAAGACTGAAGTCAAGTTCTGATAAACAAAGACCGATGTCAAGTTCTGATATTCTGATTCAATCAGAATCTAAAGACTCTCGGAAGTTTTTACAAACTCTGAAGCGAAAGGGGAAGCAGACCACTGTTTATTACAAAAATCCTAAAATCCAGACACTTGATAAGGAGATAGCTAGAAGATTATTTCTGAAACAAAATCCAGGAATGGATTTGGAAACTTTCAAGGAGGAATAAGTTAGATTTGCTGCTGAGAAGACAAATCTTAAGTCTAAAGCTTCTGATGCAAAGAAACCTCCAAGGCCTAAGGAAAAAGGCATTGTGAACAGGAAAAATTCAAATTCTGAGACTTCAAAGTCCAAGACTAGATTACAAACTGAGATTGATCCTAAGTCAAAAGGGAAAGAAAAGGTTGGTGAACCTTTAAAGATTGAGAAAAAGATAAGTTCTTCCATTCCAGTCTATCAAACTACAGTGCATGATGATGATTTGATAGAAGATGAAACTGTTCAAATTTTGAAGAAAAGAAAGATAATTGAAGAATCTAAAACAACCTCTGACACTACTCAAGTTGTTCAGAATGAAGAACAACAAGCTACAGAAGAAACAACAAATTCTAATCAAGTTAATTTGGAAAAGATGACAATTGCTGATAAGAAGAAACTGTTATGGAAGAAATCTACTCCAGTTGAACCAAAAACCAATCTCTTGATGAATTAACTTGCAACATTTGGATTAAGATCCAAACAACTTAGAGATAAAGCTAGATTAGGTTCTGATGAAGAGAAAATACAAACAGGAGTAGAAGTTACTCTAAGAGATCCTTTCATGTTGACATACAAACCATATGAACAAATCAAACAAAAGCACCTTGACAAGGTGTTGTCTGCTCAAATCGTGATAGATGCTCATAATAAGGAAAATCTAAAGGAGAAATTGATTTTATTTCTCTATGATGGATTAACTTACAAACTAGCTGATACTGATGTGCTAAAGAAGTCTGTCAGAGAACTTCAACATATTCACTATCTTCTGGAAATAAAATCTGATGTTACAAGAAGATGGTCAGAATACATTTTGAAGGCTATAAGAGATCTATTTAGAATCTCTGGTACAAAGACTTCTCAGTATATACCAATGATTACTGAAGATGATGGAAGAGAAATTCCTAGGCTGAAGAATTCTGCTAGGGTGGAAGTTATTCTGAAAGGAAAATGCTTATGTTATAATGAAAACTATTCACATCCTAGAGTTATCAGACTTGGTGATGGACTTGAAAGAACATCAATTCAAGCTCTCAGAACAGCCATTTATCAGATTGGTGATAGTAAAGATGAAGAACTGATGCAGGTCAAAGCACAGTTAGTTAAAATTCTGAGGAAAGCTGAAGAAAAGCTGGTAAGAGATTTTGTTAAGAATCATTATGGATTCAGATTGATCCAGTGAAGTTGGTAAAGCTGAAAGGACTGTAAGTTGTAGTTAATAGTCTTATTAAACTCTTATTGCATTTGAACTTAAATGTTTTTGACATCATCAAATCTATTAACTTATATATTTTGCAAAATTTACAAGTTGGGGGAGATTTTTAGATATATTTGAGATGTCATGTCTAATATGTTTCATGTTTAGTTTTCAGATCTTAACAAACAGGAAATATCAGTACTTACTGGAATCAGTACTTACTGGAAGTCAGAACTTAAGTATATCAGGACTTAGATTATCAGAAGATAAATATCAAAAGATGGATACAAGAACTTAAGTATTGAAGGACTAATAATTAAGGAAGGAAGCTGATTTACAGGAAAGAAGATCGAGACTAATACAAAAAGAAGATATTCATGGAAAGAGTTAGAGGACTTAAAGAATTGTATAAGATATCTGATTGATATATTTTAGAAGACAGAATTATATTCCATATCAATTAGAAGTTATCTTGTTACTGTGTACTATATAAACACAGACATAGGTTTACACTATATGTGTTATCATTATCGAGATAATCATACATTGTAACCTAGAAGCTCTCATGATATTTGTTCATCACTGAAAGAGAACAGTTTCATTGTAACAGAGTTTATTATATCGAATATATCTGTTTACTGTTACTGTGTTCAAAATCGATTTGATTGTATTCTACACTGTATTCAACCCCTTCTATAGTGTTGTGTGACCTAAGACGGTCATTAGCCAAGTAATTTAGATTTAATCAAAGGGGTTAGTGGATGGTGATGTTATCACACCACAAGGAAGAGACATGTGTTAAAAAGGATGACATAGGCTTGATGATGCAAGAATGGTTAAAAGATATTTAGCTAAGATTGAATAATGGCCAAGTATTAGAACATTGGTTAATTAAATCTAGGTTAAACTAACCAAGCATTTCATTTCATTTTCCAAGAAAAATAAGAAACATTTTCATTTCTTCATTTCTTCCCTTGCTCTCGGACAAAACCTGAGCAGCAACTTCAAACTGCCATATCTCCTTCAATACTCACTCAAATATTATTTTTTATAGCTCTTTGGAAAGTTATTGAGATGACCTACAACTCTTGTTCACAAGTCTCGTCCAAATAAGCATGGTAAGACCCTAATTTTTACAATTCTTTCAATCAGACTTTTAGAAACTTCAAAACCTAACTTTGTGTTTTCTTGATTGTTTGTGAGATCCAAGCTTGTATAATGATTAATCAAGGTATTAAGGCTTCCTAGAAACTTTCCTCTTACAAATAAAGGTATAAAACTTCTGGACCTTTAAGTATTAAGTTTGTTTGCTTGAATTTTAGGATGGTTTGGATGGATGAGTAGTTGTTTGAATGATTAAGCTTGAATTAAACTTTGATTGTTAAATAGATTAGCTGATTATGGAGATGGTATAATATTGAATTGGATTTATATTCTTGAGCTTGTTTTGGCTAAGATCAGTATCCTAGGTTTGAATCTTGAAGTTCTGGATGGATTGTAGTTGGAAGGGATTGATTTGGAGTGGTAAAAATATTGGAAATCGCTAAGTTCTAGCCGTGATAATGCCCGATTTTCCTTAACTGTTTCTGTGGATAACTTTAGAACCCTTGAAGTCACTCTAAGATTTTGACCTTTTCCATTTTTAGATAGTTCATGTTACGAGCTTCGTTTTGATATGTCGTTCGCCTAAATCTGAGTTACGAGCGATGTAAAAAGACCATTTTAAGTAACGCCATTTCGCGAGCGAACCCCGAAACCTCGAGTAACTTTGAGATCATAATTGGAAACCTTAAATGATTAATTGAAACAGAAAGAATTATGTCAAGTGAATAAGGCAGTTAGTAAAGTTCTCGCGAAAGAGTCGCCTTAAAATTCTTAACGGTTAATTTATTAAAATTAGTGGAGCGGAGGGTACGCGAGAGATTAACGCAAATCGTTAAGCGTATAAGCGACCGTAAGCGACCGTTAGGGTATGAGTGAGTTTTGACTAGTTTCTTAAGTGACCGTGGTCTAATTCTAACTTATGTTATTGTTCATAGGTTACCGGACCCACTCTAAGCTTAAGTCTACCTCGGAGCACTCAGGCAAGTTTTCTACCCGTTATACTGTTGTTGTGATGTAAATATATTGACGCATTATCTTGAGATAAGCGCATGGTTATTATTAGCAAGTCTTGCGATATATTGGAGCATATTGATATGATATATATATATATATGCATGTCTGTTTCATAATCTTGACATTTCATTGTCGATTCAATTATTATAAATTGCATAATACATAAGCTAGAGATAGGCATTATTTGCGTACACCTTTAGTATAGGGGACCAGAGTTTAACATTTTTCTAAACCGGGAGGCGATGTTCCCGAGTAAATTATATATATATATATATAAATAGTTTTCAAAACTCTTAATCGAATAATATTTATTTGATAGTTTTATATTATAAGTGAATATTAATTTTTTGAATATTCATTCAAGGACTTATGACTCCACTTATTTTATTAAATGAATATTAGTTTGAATATTCATTCAAGGACTTATGACTCCGCTTATTTTATTAAATGAATATTAGTCTGAATATTTATTCAAGGACTTATTACTCCGCTTTTTTTATTCAATGAATATTAGTCTGAATATTCATTTGAGGACTTATGACTCTGCTTAATTTATTTAATAAATGAATATTAGTTTGAATATTCATTCGAGGACTTATGACTCCGCTTAATTTATTTAATAAATGAATATTAGTTTGAGTATTCATTCGAGGACTTATGACTTCGTTTATTTTATCAAAATAATATTCTTTATTTTCTTAAAGAATAATATTTCAATATTCGCCAAGTTTCGAGAAATGATTGATATCGTCAATCATTCTTACCTTAAATATTTTCAGAAAGTTATTTTCAAAACTTTTATTTCATTTGCTTTCATAAAAGCTATTCGTTATTGGAATATTAATTATAGCGTAATATTCAGATATTCTTTGATTATCTTGGAATTGATTTATTCTATCAAATCATCCTTATTCCAAACACTTTCAAAAATATTTTTTTGAGTATTCAAAATGATTTTAAAGGTTAGAGCGGATTCCAAAACTTGTTTTCAAATTTAAGATCTTCTTTTCGAAGGGGATTTAAATACTGAGGGATTCGGCTCCGTGATGTATTTTTATATTCACAACAAGGTTGCTGTGTTAATAAAAGAGTTTTTGATTACTTACCCAACACTCGGGAAGTAAAATTCTTGGAATGAGTTTAATCCATTAACAGGCATCGCCTGGGAAATATCGGTGAGTTTTCCTTTCCAACTAGATACGACTTCTTGGTGTAGCCGTATCAACAAGTTTCTACTTGGGAAAGGGGGGACGAGCTTTACGTTTCAGAGTCATGGATTTCATCTGAACTAGGAGTGGTGTTAGTGGTCGAGTGGCGCTGGCCCAGCCTTATTATATTGGCCCAAATGGCCCGGAAGTTGCACAAAGATGGTCCATTCCTTGGGAATCCAGCGTTCGGTCGACAAGTAAATACGACTGTTCTCCTCTACATGTAGAAAATTGTGGGGTTGCACTACTACGACTGATCATCGTGAGTGGTCTTCCTGGCACGGCAAACTCCCGTAATGAGTTCATCATCCAGTTTGGATATTTCTGCAATACTACCCATAGCACTTTGATCGAAAGGCTACGGCTGGGCGACTATTGAGTGTTGGTAGGGTCGAGTTTTCTAAATGATATTTCTATGAATTGAAGTATCTCGTAACTTCATATTTTAACAATGATCAAAGATTTGAGTTTCCTTGAGCGGATAAAAGCCCTCAAGAGTATTTGGAAAAATGAGTTATATACAAGTCTTACCTTGTAACTTCATCGATATATGATGAACTTTTGAAACTGATTATACCTCAAACGGTGGTAGCTCAAGCAGTATTTGGAAAAGATATAAGTATATTGGAGTATAATGTAACTTCATCTTTTCAACTTATATCCAGTAAATGATTATCTTATGCGTGACAAAGATTTTCAGAAAAATGTTGAGACAAGGTTAGATATATGAGATCACCTTGCAATGATATTTTTATATAGTTATAAACTGGAACTCTATGTATATTATGCATGGCAGAGGATTTCAAAGATTTTGAAAAGTATATATATATACTGAATATTTTGCGACTTCGTCGCGTTAAGATATCAAACTTTGTTCTTGTTTGCTTGACCAAGACTTTCATGAGTACTATGAAGATGCTCATATATTGTTAATTATTATACATGTTATTTCGGTGGGCTTGTTGCTCACCCTTGCTTTATTCTTTCATCACACAACAACAGCTAGACAAGATGAACAGGACCAAGCTCCCAATTCGCGAGCGGATAGGAAATGTTCCACAATTTCCTATAGGCGTTGATGCTGTTGTAGCTGAGGTAGGATCAACTAATAGGCTAGGTTTTCAACTGTTGATGTACCAGACTTATGTATATTTATGAATTGTAATAATGGAAAAGAAAATGTAAATTTATTCAGAAACCCTTTTAAGGTGTAATGGTTTATAATTGTGGAATAAAATGACTTGTGTTATTTTTGGTATTCGTCTCTGAGACTATAACTTGTGGTGTTGTGTATATTTTGGGGTCACAATACGCAGTAGTTGGTTGTTAATTAAGATTAAGTGTTATTAAGGGAGATGGAACTCGTGACAATCTGGATCCCCGACCCCGGATTTGGGGGTGTTACAGAAATGGTATCAGAACTAAGCATTATAAACCTCAGAGATGATGCGACGTTAAACTAATAAGTTCACTAAGATAATAAGATCTCTTTCCAAGTTCATAGTCGGACTACCTAACGTAGTACTGACAGTTAAAACCATTACGGGAACCCTTATAAATACCACGAGAGTAACATAGATCGTGAGCGTATAAAGTAGTGGTGCACTGAACCCTGAAGTTCAAGAGCAACAACACGATGATGTTTTACTACATATTGGGGATCAAATTGTGGATCCAATGGAGCACCCTAATAAGGGACCAGATGATGTTCATATTGATGATGTAGCGGTTGAGGATGTTGTCCTAGAAGGGATTGTTGCTGAGGAGGATCCCACGGAGGATCCTGACAAGAATGAAGAAAGGACCGCTGAGGAATTGATGACCATAGTTAAGGAGACTACCAGAGGTAGGATTGGCCACTACCATAGGTTTGTTCAAGTTCGCAAAGATAACAGCCCCTTTAACGCGGCTTACTCGTAAGACTGAGAAGTTTGAATGGACAGAGAAATGCGAGAACAGCTTCCAAGAACTGAAGAAAAGTTTGGTGACGACCCCTATATTGGCGTTGCCGGATGGAAAAAGAGATTTTGTGATTTGTAGTGACGTTTCGCACAAGGAATTAGGGTGCGTTCTTATACAACGCGAAAAGATAATCGCGTACGCGTCAAGACAATTTAGGGAATATGAAATTCGATATCCCACCCATGAGCTTAGGCTTGTGGCAATAGTTTTTCCCTAAAGATTGGAAGCACTAATTGTATGGAGAGAAGTGTGAGATTTACACAAACCATAAGAGCTCAAGTATATTTTCATGCAGAAAGAGCTCAACATGCACCAGAGGAGGTGGTTAGAGCTAATTAAGGATTATGATTATGAGATTCTTTATCATCTAGGGAAATCCAATGTGGTGGCTGACGCCCTTAGTAGAAAGGAGAGACTCAAGATGATAATATCTTTGGAAGAGTTATAAGAGATTTCGAGAAAATGGAAATAGAAGTGAAGGTAACCGGAGCCGGTACCGAAAAGCTGTTTGAGGTTGGAATGCAGCCCGAATTATTGGAATTGATCATATTGTGCCTAGAAAAAGTGATGAATGAAGGAAGAGAGCCAATGAATAGAGAAGAGATTAATACCGAGAAAGATGATAAGGGAATAATGAGGTATTCCTACAGAATTTGGGTTCCAAATGTTAAAAAGCTTAAGGACGGGATCTTAGATGAAAGCCATGGTTTGAGGAATAAAATTTAGGGCAAACCCTGAATATGATAGTCAGGGAGGTTGCCATCAAGAAAGAGGGAACCTATAACATAATGAAGTGGAAAACAAGGATTTTAACATATAAGATAACCCCGATTATGGGAGAAGGATGAAACATTGCATACTGAGAAAATTGAAGTCGAGCAAGATAGGGAGAACCGGGATGGTACTCCTATGGGGAAATTCATGGACCTGCCTAAACAAAACTTATACTTTTATCCCCAACCACCATCATGAGGAAACAATACGGTGGGAAATTTTTTCAGGACCTTTAAGTCGCTAAGCTCTCAGAGTTCCAAGGAACAAGCTGACCCAGTCGAGGAAAGAGCCTGGCTAAAGGAAATAGAGGAATCATTTGAGATTCTAAATGAGTGACGAAGTGCAAAAGACTGTTTTACCACTTACCTTCCTAAGAGAGAGGCCACCCGCTGGTGGAAGGCTAAGGAAGATAGAGAGATAGTGTAGAAGTTTTAAAACTAGGCCAGAGGTGGACATGTATGATGAATCATGAATCTAGGTTGTGAAAGTCATCAAGGTTCATCTGAAGGGCATGAATCCAGAATGACGGGATGTTTAAAATCAATGCTTATGTTGTGTTGGTTCATGAAATGGTTGTAATAGAAATGAAAATAAAAGACTGAAAGGGGAAGGAGTATAAAGGGATATAAAGGAAATAGAGTTGAGAAGCGATAAGAGAAGTTAGGTATGTGAAATCCTAAGAAACCCTAGCAATAAATATAGAGAAGTGTGTCATCATCAGTGCGATGGTGGATGATCATGAGATAAATTCAAAGTTTTAAGGCGTAAGCGATACGTATAATTAATCCTCTTTAAGTTGAGAGTATTCCATGAAACTTTAAGATAGACCGATGGATTAATAAGGAAATACGGATGGACTGAGGAGACATGATAACAAGATATTAGGAAAATGGGATGAAGGAAGTTACCTTCAAGAATGTGAAGTGTATGTAAGACCGGTGGCTTGATACCCAGAAAGGGAGACGCCAGGTATAAAAGATATCCCAACATTAAGATGACAGTTGAGATAAATAATGGAGATAAATGAATAGTTAGAACTAAAAAGTTCACATTGAACACGACCAATATCTTCCAGAACATCCCTGTTATCATTACCAAATCAGGAAAGAAAAGCGGATAACCTTTGTTATCTTATGGAGGCCATATGGATTGACCTCAACTAGAATAAGGATGCTATTGTGAAATTTGGTATAGACTATCGAGGTGGGAATGATTGAATAAGATAATCTATCAAGGATATATGACTTGATTTATCCATGGAAGGATGCAAGTACCTTTTTAAAGGTGGAATTAAGGATAGAACCTCGATAACTTGAGATGAACCTAGGGAAATGTATAAGATTGGTATTTCACCATTAATAAGGACAGTATGAGTGTTGAAGTATGACTTGGGAAGAATTAAAGTAACAACAATCTGTAAAGATTAGTAGAGAAAGTTTTTCAGAACTATATAGACAATGGTTCTAGTATTAGTAAATGGTAACTTGATATGCCCTGTACCTAGGGAGTACAGGAGGAATGATTTAAGAATAACCTTGGAGAAGTTACAAAAAGAGTGGTGATATTTAAGTTTTTACAAATAGAAACTTTGGTAAAGGAAATATGACGTAATAATAATAATGCCAAGTAGGGCACGTGTTAAACCAGGAGAAAGTATGGATCGAACCAGTAAAGGTCGAAATTGTTTAAGGCAATTAGGACCTAAGATAAAAGACGTCCTAAGTATGATCGAGAGTCAGTCGTGACAATGTTAACCTCTAAAGACCGAGGCAATAACTTTTGGAAAAATGGTGACATTTTTTCTCACCAAAGCGTAAGGAAGAGCATTTTCACACAAGCAGTGATTGGAAATGAGGTAGAAAATTTAGTTGGAGATCGTTCAAAAGACATTGATTATAAGGAACTATTACTATCAGGAAAGGCCAATGAGGTGGCCGACACTCTAAGTGTAAGAGAGCAATTATAGGCGCTCATGCCAGAAGAATACAGTAATGATGGTTAAAGCCGTGAAGGTTGTATCATGGTTTGAAAGATTGACATTCCTTCTGATGATTGTGCGATACTCAACCGTAATAGTAGTTTGGTAAAGATTTAATTCATGTAATCGCCGTGAGTGGGCTATCTATCTTAGAAGGTCCTATCTTGAGATAAGTCAGGACCATGTTACGAAAGGACTAAATGAACCTTAGAGTTTCATGTCTCCCAATAAAGACATATGGTTAATAATAGTATTAATCTGCCATCGTTGCTTTTATTGAAACTCTTCTGCAATTTTATCTGCTTCATGTCATATGTACGTCAAGTTCAGGAGTGTTCTTTATGAATCATGAATGGTGATTATGTTACCTCCTTAGAAGAATTCGATACGGTAGGTATGGACTCTATATGGTTAGATATTAAGATTTCATGGAAAACAAATTACTACAGTAGGTCAACGGTGGACCATAAAAATGCAGCAATGATTTTGCGAGTAATGAGCCGATTACAACCGTGAGAGTTGTATTGGAATGGATGTTGAGATTGAGTACCACTAATCGGGTCGTGGTGATGTATAATTTATTATTGATAGACCAACTAAGCCGAACATTTACGAGATGTTGATCTTCCTTGTATTGGGATGAAGTTGGAGAACGCAAGCTGCTCAGGTCCAAAGTGGTCCAAATAACCAAGAACATAGTAGATCTAATCATAGGACAACTGGTAGTAGTCCAAGATCGACAATAGAAGTATGTCAGTTTGGCCCAAGAGGACAAAGAGTATGAAGTAGAGAACCTAGTGTTGTTAAGGTATTCCCTTGGAAATGATTGATGAGATTCGGAAAGAGAGGTAAGTCCACGATTTGTTGGACCCATGGATATATTGAGAAGTATTGGGAAGTTATCAAATGAACCAGCCCTACCCCTGAACCTGCAACAAGTTCGCAATGAGTTCCAAGTATCAATGTTAAGGAAGTATGATTCAGAGGCGAGACACATAGGGGAATATGAACATGTAAGCCTGCGACCAGGCTTAACCTTTGTGGAACAACCAGTGAGGGTTATGAATCAAAAAGGAACAAGTGCTTAGGAACATGGTTATCAAACTAGTTAGAGTTTGGTGGTAGAACCACAATGCAGGAAAATTGACTTGAGAGTTAGAAAGTGCAATGCTAGGAAAATATCCCCAACTGTTTTCTATCTGATTACGGGACGGAATCCTTTTAAGGAGGGGAGACTATAATAACCCCAATTTGTGGAAATTTTTTAAACCCTGATGAATAGTAACTTTTGTTGACTATGCTGATTAAGGAAAATTATTAGACCACGCTATATAGGAGTACTGTTATGGAAATTCTGAGATCGTATTAGTATTCCATAAAGTAAATGAGTGTATGTAAAGGTCGTTAGAATTCAAATTTGAACACTTTGATTTTTCCCGAAAATCCACCAGATACCGAAAGAATTGAGTATAAGGTAACATGATTAAAATGATTTAAATTCAATGATTATAAGAGAGGATTATTAAAGGAATATAAAATATTGGAAAAGGTTTAGGGGAACTCAAGTAATAAGATCCCAAATATGATCCCTCAAACGATAAACGAGGATGAAAGTTAAGTGAACCGTATAACAGATAAGCGATCATTAGCCAAGTAATTTAGATTTAATCAAAGGGGTTAGTGGATGGTGATGTCATCACACCACAAGGAATAGACATGTGTTAAAAAGGATGACATGGGCTTGATGATGCAAACATGGTTAAAAGATATTTAGCTAAGATTAAATAATGGCCAAGTATTGAAACATTGGTTAATTAAATCTAGGTTAAACTAACCAAGCATTTCATTTCATTTTCCAAGAAAAATAAGAAGCATTTTCATTTCTTGATTTCTTCCCTTGCTCTTGGCCAAAACCAGAGCAGCAGCTTCAACTGCCATATCTCCTTCAATACTCACTCAAATATTATTTTCTATAGCTCTTTGGAAAGGTATTGAGATGGTCTACAACTCTTGTTCACAAGTCTCATCTAAATAAACAAGGTAAGACCCTTGTTATTATAGTTTTTTTCAATCGGACTTTTAGAAACTTCAAAACCTAACTTTGTGTTTTCTTGATTGTTTGTGAGATCCAAGCTTGTATAAGGATTAATCAAGGTTTTAAGGCTTCCTAAAAACTTTCCCCTAAAAACTAAAGGTATAAAACTTCTGGACCTTTAAGTACTAAGTTTGTTTGCTTGAATTTTGGGATGGTTTGGATGGATGAGTAGTTGTTTGAATGATTAAGCTTGAATTGAAATTTGATTGTTAAGTAGATTAGTTGATTATGGAGATGGTATAATATGGAATTGGATTTATATTATTGAGCTTGTTTTGGCTAAGATCAGTATCCTAGGTTTGAATCTTGAAGTTGTGGATGGATTTTAGTTGGAAGGGATTGATTTGGAGTGGTAAAAATATTGAAAATCGCTAAGTTCTAACCGTCATAATGCCCGATTTTCCTTAACTATTTATGTGCTTAACTTTAGGACCCGTGAAATCACTATAATATTCTGACCTTTTCCATTTTTAGATAGTTCATGTTACAAGCTTCGTTTTGATATGTCGTTCGCCTAAATCCGAGTTACGAGCGATGAGAAACGACCATTTTAAGTAACGGCATTTTGCGAGCGAATTCCGAAACCTCAAGTAACTTTGAGATCATAATTGAGACACTTAAATGATTAACTGAAACACGAGAGAATTATGTCAAGTGAATAAGGCAGTTAGTAAAGTTCTCGCGAAAGTGTCGCCTTAAAATTCTTAACGGTTGATTTATTAAAATTAGTGGAGCCGATGGTACGCGAGCGATTAACGTAAATCGTTAAGCGTATAAGTGACCGTTAGGGTATGAGTGAGTTTTGACTAGTTTCTTATGCGATCGTGGTCCGATTCCGGCTTATGTTATTATTCATAGGTTACCGGACCCACTCTAAGCTTAAGTCTACCCCAGACCACTCAGGCAAGTTTTCAACCCGTTATACTGTTGTTGTGATGTAAATATATTGATGCATTATCTTGAGATAAGTGCATGGTTATTATTAGCAAGTCTTGCGATATATTAGAGCATGTTGATATGATATATATATATATGCATGTCTGTTTCATAATCTTGATATTTCATTGTCGATTCAATTATTATAAATTACATAATACCTATGCTAGAGATAGGCATTACTTGCGTATACCCTTAGTATAGGGGACCCAGAGTTGAATATTTTTCTAAACCGGACGGCGATGTTCCCAAGTAAATTATATATATATATATAAATAGTTTTCAAAACTATTAATCGAATAATGTTTATTCAATAGTTTTATATTATAAGTGAATATTATTTTTTAAATATTCATTCAAGGATTTATGACTCCGCTTATTTTATTAAATAAATATTAGTCTGAATATTCATTCAAGGACTTATGACTCCGCTTATTTTATTAAATGAATATTAGTCTGAATATTCATTCAAGGACTTATGACTCCGCTTATTTTATTAAATGAATATTAGTCTGAATATTCATTCAAGGACTTATGACTCCGCTTATTTTATTAAATGAATATTAGGCTGTATATTCATTCGAGGACTTATGACTCCGCTTAATTTATTTAATAAATGAATATTAGTCTGAATATTCATTCGAGGACTTATGACTCCGCTTAATTTATTTAATAAATGAATATTAGTTTGAATATTCATTTGAGGACTTATGACTCTGTTTATTTTTATATTCACAACAAGGTTGCTGTGTTGATAAAAGAGTTTTTGATTACTTACCCAACACTCGGGAAGTAAAATTCTTGGACTGAGTTTAATCCATTAACAGGCATCGCCTGGGAAATATCGGTGAGTTTTCCTTTCCAACTAGATACGACTTCTTGGTGTAGCCGTATCAACAAGTTTTTACTTGGGGAAAGGGGGAACGAGCTTTACGTTTCAAAGTCATGGATTACATCTGAACTAGGAGTGGCGTAAGTGGTCGAGTGGCGCCGGCCCAGCCTTATTATATTGGCCCAAATGGCCCGAAAGTTTGGCTAAGACGGTCCATTCCTTGGGACTCCAACGTTCAGTTGACAAGTAAATCCGACTGTTCTCCTCTACATGTAGAAAATTATGGAGTTGCACTACTATGACTGATCATCGTGAGTGGTCTTCCTGGCACGACAAACTCCCGTAATGAGTTCATCATCTAGTTTGGATATTTTTCTGCAACAATACCCAGAGCACTTCGATTGAAAGGCTATGGCTGGGCGACTATTGAGTGTTGGTAGGGTCGAGTTTTCTAAATGATGTTTCTATCAATTGAAGTATCTCGTAACTTTATATTTTATCAATGATCAAAGATTTGAGTTTCCATGAGCGGATGATAAGTGGCATTTTATACCACTTAGAACATCTTAAAATGGCTTGAATTGATGTCTTGAAATCAGATATTTTATGTATTTGATGTGTTTTCGAGTGTTTTTGCATTTCAGGGTATAGCTTGCGTAAATAGGAAGATTCCATCAAAATAAGCCTAGGGAAGTACTTGGGATCAGTTTCTGGGAGATGTGCGAAGAAATCAGCAAAATCAGGACCAAGAAGTTCATTTTTCCAGAAGCATGCCAGGCGCCCGCCTGGGATCTGGGGCGGCCGCTTGGGAGCTTGGGCGCCCGCCTGGAAGCTGGGGCGGCCGCCTGGAGTCAGATTTTCTGATTCTGCTTTTTATTAATTCGTATCCAATTGGACTTCTGAGACTGCTGATTCTTGTGGACTTCTATATAAGTAATATTGAGAGACGTTTCACAATAAGAAGCTACAAGTATTAATCAAGTAAGGATCAAGGAGAGAAGATTAAGAAGACCATTTTAGCGCACCGTAACAAAGAAGAGGAAGCATACGTTATCTTGTGATTCTTTTATTCGTTATAACAGTGGATGCTAGTTTTCTTTACTTTGAACCTTAATACTCTTGTGACGTACTCTGGTTTTAATAAGTATTTTATTAGTTTATATTATCGTGTTATTATCATGTTTTCATATGAACCCGTGGTGACGATGAGTTCTATCATTGGCTAATCGTGATCATGGGGTCGTAGCGGATTTACTATAGATTCCTTTAGTTAATTGTTAAATACCTTGGCATGTGATGATTGTATGATATCTAGCATAGGTTGTGCTTATTCGTCTTATGTGTGTCGCGAACATATAAGATAGCCTGTTAATCTCTTGTGAAGCGACAGTGAATCTTGAGATTTAGAACTTGCCATGCTAGCATAGGTTCATGTATTGTATGCATGATTAGTGGGTAACTCTAACCATTTTACTTGCCCTGTGTAATCATAATGAATAACTTGCGCTTAAATCATTATGTTGTCAAATTCTGTAGACATATAGGGTCTCAACATAATTGATACCAATTCAACTTCTATCTTAATTGTGGATGCTTGGTAGAATGATATTTGTGCAATGAAAGTTGGCTTTTATCAGTTTCATGTTATTCGATTAATATCATCACCGTTACATGCTAAGGGTAATAACAATAACTATTGAAGGAAGTAGTAATGAAGTTATGATCTCATGTGTGTTTAATATTGTTAATTCAAGTGTTATTTAAGTGTTTTATTCTCATAGTTAATTATAGATAATAATTAGTTAATCAACCTTAAGTGTTATTGTCTTGACATTGAGAAGTAATCATACATTGGTGAGTGAGTGTTAATTAAATACAATTAGTCTGAGTCTCTGTGGGAACGAACTAGAAATCATTCTATATTACTTGCGAACACATATACTTTCATGAAATATTAGCGGATGCTTTGTGCCTAACAAGTTTTTGGCGCCGCTGCCGGGGACTCAGTGTTAATTTGTTAAGTTTATGTACTTGCCATCAGTGGTCATTAGGACTCATTGATTAAGTCTTGTTACTTATTGTTTCCGGTTGTGTTTCAGGTACTCAAGCGAGCGTTTATGTAAACACGTTCTCGCACTCGCAAGAGGTATAGAGATACGGCTGAGGAGACAGACTCAGTTCTTGATATTCCGGAGAAGATAGATTTTGAAGATTCGGATAAAGAGAGTGAGCAGAAAGAACCGGTAATCATGGGTGATCGTATAGTTACAGCAGATCCAGCTCTTATGGACTTTTCTCGGCCTAAAATTGATGACATTCAGTCAAGCATCATTCATCCGGCTATTTAGGCTAATACTTTTGAAATCAAGTCGGGCACTATTCAGATGGTGCAAAATTATGTTTCTTTCGGAGGTGCTGCGACTAAGATCCCAACCTGCATATCAAGAATTTTGTCGAGATCTGTAGTACTTTCAGATATAATGGTGTTACTGATGAGGCTATCAAGCTGAGGCTTTTCCCATTCTCTCTGAGGGATAAAGCTAAGGACTGGTTACACTCTTTACCAGCTGGGTCCATCACTACTTGCGAAGATCTTGCACAAAAGTTTCTGGTGAAGTTCTATCCAATGGCCAAGAATGCAGCTATGAGGAGTGCTCTTACTCAATTTGCGCAGCAACCAACAGAATCTATGTGTGAAGCTTGGGAGCGTTATAAGGAGATGTTGAGAAAGTGTCCACATCATGGTATGCCTGACTGGATGGTGATTACTGGGTTCTACAATGGTTTGGGGGCCCAATCTCGGCCCATGCTCGATGCAGCAGCTGGAGACGCCTTGTGGGCCAAAAGCTATACTGAAGCCTATAATCTTATTGAAACTATGGCTGCAAACGGGCATCAAAACCCAACTCAAAGGATGATGTCTAGGAAAGTAGCAGGCATTCTGGAAGTTGATGTTGCTACAGCTATTGCAGCGCAGCTCCAAGCGCTGTCTATGAAGGTCGATTCTTTAGCCAACTATGGAGTCAATCAGATAGCTATGGTCTGTGAGCTTTGTGCAGGCTCTCATGCTACGGATCAGTGTTCTCTTCTTAATAAATCTATTCAGTATGTGAACAATTATCAGCGACCGCAACAGCCTGTATCGGCTACTTATCATCCTAATAACAGAAATCGTCCCAATTTCAGCTGGAGCAATACTCAGAATATTGTTCAGCAACCATATCAGCAAGCTGTAAGTAAACAGTTTAATCCACCTGGATTCCCGCAACCTCAGCAATATGCCCAAAGGCAATCATATCCTCAACAAGGAGGTGTTGCTCTACCTTCTAGTGCTAATTTCGAGGAGCTAAAGCTGTTGTGCAAAAGTCAGGATGTTTCTATCAAGACCTTGGAGAATTAAATTGGTCAAATAGCGAATTCCGTGCTCAATCATCAACCTGGTACACTTCCTAGCGATACTGAAGTGCCAGGCAGGAAGGAAGCTAAGGAGCAAGTCAAAGCTATTACTTTAAGGTCTGGAAAAGTTGTTGATGCTGAAAAAGCAAAAGATAGAGACACTGAAGTTGTAAATGAAGAAGAAAAGCAGAAAGAGAAAGAGGCGGAACCAAGGAAGACTACTGTTGAACACACTCTGCCTGAGGGTAATACAGGGGGGAAACAGCTCTATCCTCCACCACCTTTTCCTAAGCGATTGCAAAAACAAAAGCTGGATAAGCAATTTGGTAAGTTCTTGGAGGTGTTCAAGAAACTTCACATCAACATACCCTTCACTGAGGGTCTGGTGCAAATGTCTAGTTATGCGAAATTCATGAAGGGTATTCTTTCAAGGAAGGTGAAACTGGATGATCTTGATATCGTTGCTCTAACGGAAGAGTGTTGTGCTGTGCTGCAACAAAAATTACCTCCAAAGCTTAAGGATCCAGATAGCTTCACCATTCCTTGCACCATAGGCAAGTTGTCATTCGATAAGTGCCTTTACAATTTGGGAGCAAGCATCAATATGATGCCGTTGTCTATCTTCAAAAAGCTGAATTTGCCTGATCCAAAGCCCACCTATATGTCTCTACAATTGGCTGATCGTTCTATTACATACCCACGAGGCATCGTGGAGGACGTATTAGTAAAGGTAGATAAGCTTATCTTCACTGTAGACTTTGTCATTCTGGATTTCGAGGAAGATAAGAAGATTCCCATAATCTTGGGAAGACCTTTCTTGGCTACAGGCCGTACCTTGATAGATGTGCAAAAAGGTGAACTTACTATGAGGGTACAAGATCAGGATGTGACATTTAATGTATTCAATGCGATAAAATTCCCTACAGAAGATGAGGAGTGCTTCAAGGTGGATTTGATTGATTATGCGGTAACTTCAGAACTTGATCATGTGCTAAGGTCTGATGCCTTAGAAAAAGCCTTAGTTGGGGAATTTGACAGTGAAGATGAGGAAGGCAATGAGAAACTATAATATCTAAATGCTTCTTCTTGGAGGCGAAATCTAGACATGCCATTTGAATCTCTTGGTACTACTGATCTTAAGAATATTGAGGAAAAGCTCAAACCATCTATTGAGGAAGCACCTATTTTGGAGCTTAAACCATTGCCTGAACACTTGAGGTATGCTTTTTTAGGTGATGCATCTACTTTGCCTGTTATTATTGCATCTGCCCATTCAGGTAGTGATGAGGACAAGCTCTTGAGGATCTTGAAAGAATTCAAATCGGCCATCAGATGGACTATAGCAGATATAAAAGGGATCAGCCCTTCGTATTGCATGCATAAAATTCTGCTAGAGGAAGGTAGCAAACCGATTGTTGAGCAACAGCAAAGACTAAATCCTATCATGAAAGAAGTGGTGAAGAAAGAAATTCTAAAGTGGCTGGATGCAGGAATCATATATCCTATTTCTGACAGTTCTTGGGTGAGCCCAGACAATGTGTACCTAAGAAAGGAGGTATTACTGTGGTAGCAAATGAGAAGAACGAGCTCATCCCCACTCGAACAGTCACAGGATGGAGGGTATGCATGGACTACAGAAAGGAAGGATCACTTCCCACTTTCATTTATTGATCAGATGCTTGACAGGTTGGTTGGTCATAAGTATTATTGTCTTCTGGATGGCTATTCGGGTTACAATCAGATTGCATTACACCAAAAGATCAAGAAAAGACTACTTTCACTTATCCATTTGGAACATTTTCTTTTCGCAGAGTTTCTTTTGGCTTATGTGGTGCACCTGCCACTTTTCAGAGATGCATGATTGCTATATTCTCTGATATGATTGGAAATAATGTCGAAGTGTTCATGGACGACTTCTCCGTCTTTGGACATTCGTTTGATGAATATTTGCATAATCTTCGTTTGGTGCTTAAAAGGTGTGTGGAAACTAATTTGGTGCTCAATTGGGAAAAATGTCACTTCATGGTGCAACAGGGCATCATTCTTGGGAATAAAGTCTCTAGAGAAGGCCTTGAGGTGGATAAAGCCAAGGTGAGAGTCATTGAAAATCTTCCGCCACCTATTTCCGTGAAAGGAATCCGTAGTTTTCTTGGTCATGCGGGTTTTTATCGGCATTTCATCAAGGACTTCTCTAAGATATCTAAGCCGCTGTGCAACTTGCTCGAGAAAGACGTGCCTTTTAAGTTTGATGATGAATGCTTGGAAGCATTCGAGACTCTCAAGAAGAGTTTGATAACTGTACCAGTTATTACGGCACCTGATTGGACAGAACCTTTTGAGATGATGTGTGATGCAAGTGATTATGCAGTGGGAGCAGTTCTTGGGTAGCGCAAGAATAATATCTTTCATGTGGTCTACTATGCTATTCAGATGCCTAATGGAGCTCAAATGAACTACACCACTACTGAGAAGGAGCTCTTGGCTATAGTTTTTGGTTTCAAAAAATTTCGATCTTATCTACTTGGGACAAAGGTGACAGTATTCACTGATCACACTGCCATTCGCTATCTGGGCTCAAAGAAGGATTTGAAGCCGAGACTTATTCGTTGGGTGCTCTTGCTACAGGAATTTGAGTTAGAGATCAAGGATTGAAAAGGTACTGAGAATCAAGTAGCTGACCATCTCTCTATACTGGAGAATCCTGATTCTACTTCACTTGATAAGACATTGATCAACGAATCTTTTCCGGATGAGCAGTTGTTCGCAGTTCAGGAGGAAGAGCCATGGTTCACGGACATTATGAACTATCTTGTCGGCAATATAATGCCTCATAATATGAATGCAGCTCAGAAGAAGAAGTTTCTGCAGGAGGTGAAGTGGTATATGTGGGATGAACCATATTTGTTTAGACAAGGAGCTGACCAGATCGTCAGGAGATGTATCCCATTCTTAGAGATGGATGGGATATTACGAGACTGTCATTCCACAGTTTATGGTGGACATTATGGTAGTGAAAAGACAGCAGCTCGTATTCTGCAAACAGGTTTTTTCAGGCCTACGTTGTTTAAGGATGCACATCAGTTTGTTTTAAGGTGTGATATTTGCCAAAGAGTTGAAAATCTTGAAAGGATGAGATGCCTTTAAATGTGATGCTTGAAGTTGAGGTCTTCGATGTTTGGGGAATCGATTTCATGGGACCATTTATCTCATCCTGCTATAATCAGTACATCTTGCTGGCAGTCTATTATGTCTCGAAATTGATAGAAGTCAAGGCTCTACCGACAAATGATGCAAAGGTAGTGTCGAGTTTTCTTCATAAGAAGATATTCACAAGGTTTGGAATACCACGAGTGATCATAAGTGATGAGGGGTCGCATTTCTGTAATCGTAAGTTCACTTCTATGATGTAGTGCTACAATGTGAATCATCGTATTGCTACTGCCTATCATCCGCAAACTAATGGTCAAGATGAAGTGTCTAATAGAGAGATCAAGCGCATTCTAGAGAAAGTTGTTTTCCCGTGAAGGAAAGATTGGTCTTTGAAGCTCAATGAAGCTGTTTGTGCTTATAGAACAACATACATGTAACACCCCCAAATCCGGGGTCGGGGATCCGGGTTGTCACGAGTTCCAATTCCCTTAACAAAACTTAATCTTAATAAACAACCAACCACTGCGTACCGTGACCCCATAATACACACACACACACCACAAGTTATAGTCTCAGAGATGAAAACCAAAAATAACACAAGTCATTTTATTCCACAATTATAAGTCATTACACCTCAAAAGGGTTTCTGAATAAATTTACATATTTTTTGCCATTATTACAATTCATAAATATACATAAGTCTGGTACAACAAAAGTTGAAAGCCTAGCCTATTGGTAGTTCCTACCTCAGCTACAACGGCATCAACGCCTACAGGAAACTGCGGAATGTTTCCTAACCGCTCACAAATTGGGAGCTTGATCATGTTCATCTTGTCTATCTATTGTTGTGTGATGAAAGAAGAAAGGAAGGGTGAGCAACAAGCCCACCAAAATAATATGTATTATAATTAACAATATATGAACATTCTCATAGTACTCATGAAAGTCTTGGTCAAGCAGATATGAACCAAGTTTGATATCGTAACGCGACCAAGTCGCAAAATATTCAGTATATATGTATATATATACTTTTCAAAATCTTGGAAGTACTCTTCCATGCATAATATACACAGAGTTCCAGTTTATAACTGTATAAAAATATCGTTGCAAGGTGATATCATATATCTAACCTCGTCTCAACGTTTTTGTGAAAATCTTTGTCATGCATAAGATAATCATTAACCAGATATAAGTTGAAAAGATGAAGTTACAAGATACTCCAATATACTTATATCTTTTCAGAATACTACTTGAACTACCACCGTTCAAAGTATAATCAGTTTCAAAAGTTCATCACATAGATGAGACTACAAGATAAGATTTGAATAGATTCAATCTTTGAAATATCATTCAAAAGAAATGAAGTTACGAGATACTTCATTAAGTCCCGATATATATATACACCTATATATATATCTCATACTTTCCTTGGAAACCTCTGTTATCAAAAGTATAAACAGAGTTATAATATCCAATGAATTTGGAAAGAAAAGAATTTTGGCATAAACCCGATATCTTGCTGATCAGGCAAAGATACCAATAAGTAACCTTTTCTACTAGTAGATGGATGAATCCCCCACCGGTCATCACCCTGGCCTCATTAGGACCTTGTGCTGGACCGCCACCCGGCCTCTTACGCGTTGATGGGCTACCACCCAGCCACGTACACTTTGATAGCCACTTACTTCCCGAACGTTGGGTAAGTAATCAATTCATTTATCAAAACAGCAACCTTGTTGGGAATATAAAATACACCACATAGCCGGATCCCTCAGGTTTTGAGCGAGTATTTAAATCCCCTTCGAAAGGAGGATCTTAAATATAAAAATAAGTTTTGGGATCCGCCCTAACTTTTAAAAATCATTTTGAAGACTCGAAAACATTTTGAAGAATGTTTGGAGTAATGCCGATTTAATAAAATAAATCAGTCCCAATATATTAGAAAATATCTGAATATTATTATTTAAATAATATTCCCATAAAGAATAATCTTTATAAAAATAATTGAAGTAGAAGTTTTAAAACTTATACTTGAAATGAATATTAAATAACCAAAGATATACTTATACGAAAGTACGATCTTTATTTGAATAATCGAAAATAAGTTTGATTATCGAAACATTATTCTTTAATAAAATAAAGAATATTATTTAATAAAATAAGCGGAGTCATAAGTCCTCGAATGAATATTCAAAATAATATTCATTAAATAAAATAAAGTTATCGAATAAACCTTATTCGATTAATAGTTTTGAAAACTATATCTATATATAAATAAATATATATATATATATAATATACTTGAGAATATCGACTCCCGGTTTAGAAAATGTTCATCTTTGGGTCCTCTATACTAAGGGTATACGCAACTACTGCTTATCTCTAGCATAGGTATTATGCAACTTATAAGCATTTGAATCAACAATTAGATATCGAAATTACGAAACAGGCATGAATATAAACCATATCAACATGCTCCAATATATCTCAAGATTTGTCAATAACCATCATGCATCTATCACAAGATAATACATATACATATATACATCACAACAACAGTATAACGGGTAGAAAACTTGCCTGAGTGTTCCCGGATAGACTTAAGCTTAGAGTGGGTCTGATAACCTATGAACAACAACATAAGTCGGAATTAAACCCTTGTCGCTTAAGGAACTAGACCTTAACCAATTGAACCCTAACGTTCGCTTATAGTCATTTCTACGCTTAACAAATCACATAAGTCGTTCGAGTACCCTCGGCTCCACCATTTTTAGTAAATTAACCGTTACGAATTTTAAGGCGACGCTTTCGCGAATACCCTACCAACTGCCTAACCCACTTTACATAATTGTTTCATACTACAATTAGTCATTTAAGGTCCTTAACCAAGGTTTCAAAGTAAGGCGAGGGGTAATAGTTCGTTCGCGAAACGCCGTTACTTAAAACGGTCGTTTCTCCTAAACCGTACATCGGATCCAAGCGAACCACATATCAAAACGAAGCTTACCACATAATCTAACTAAACATGGAAAAGTCACAGATTCAATAGTTAGCTCTCTCTCGTGAACACTAAGAACAAGCAGTTGTATGAAATTGGGCATTACGACGGCTATATTTACACGATTACCAAGTTTTAAACCACTCCAAACAACCACCATTCAACTCACAACCAACAATACAACCAACCCTCATCCAAACCTTACTACATCAGTCCCCAAACCTGAAGATTTTCTAATTTATACAACCCCACACATGAACTACTAGCTATACTTAAGTTTCATTAACTATAAACAAGATTTCAACATCCAAATCACTACAAATCCAATCCAAACTCTAAACACACAAACATCATGCTTCTCATTTACTATAAAAATCAAAATAATTGTAATACTCAAAGTAAAGTTAGGGTTTGGAGGTGTTATACCTTCCTTGGAGTGATTATAGTAGCTAGGAAGTCTTAGGGAGCCTCCTACAAGCTTGATCTTTCCAAAGAAATCAAGAACACAAAGTTAGGTTTTGAAGTTTCTAAAAGTCAGATTGAAAGAAGTATCAAAACGAGGGTCTTACCATAATTATTTGGACGAGACTTATGAACAATAGTTGTGGGCCATCTCAATACCTTTCCAAAGAGCTATAGAACATACTATTTGAGTGAGTATTGAAGGAGATATGGTAGTTTGAAGTTGCTGCTCTGGTTTTGGCCGAGAGCTTTTGTTCTTGGAAAGCTAAAGTCAACTTCTAATTTGTGTTATGATTTTCCTTGACTTGGTTGATACTCTTTTGTTGTTAATTGATTTTTACCATGGTGAAAAATGCATGGCTCACAATCAACCAACCATCCTTTCCACTTGTCATGCTTATGTCACCATGCTTAGGTTATCTTGTTACACTTGTCTTCTTCTTGTTGGTGTGATGACATTATCATCCACTAACCTCTTTGATTAACCCTTAATTACTTGGCTAATGACCGCTTATCTGTTATACGGTTCGCTTAACTTTCGTTCGCGTTTATCGTTTGAGGGATCATACCTGGGATCTTATTACTTGGGTTTCCCCTAAACCTTTCTCAATATTTTATATTCCTTTTATGATCCTCTCTTATAATCCTTGAATTAAAATCCTTTTAACCATGTTACCTTATACTCAATTCTTTCTGTATCTGGTGGATTTTCGGGAAAAATCAAAGTGTTCGAATTTGGATTCTGACGATCTTTACATACACTTATATACCATATAGAGTACTAATAAGATCTCAGAATATCAATAAAAGAAACCCTACAAGGTGTGGCATGAAAACTTTTCTTATTCAGCATAATCAGCAAAATCACTATTCATAAGGGTTTCAAAAATTCCAAAAATTGGGGTTATTACAGTCTCCCCTCCTTAAAAGGATTCCGTCCCGGAATCAGATAGAAAATGAATAGGGATACTTTCTTAGCATTGCACTTTCTAACTCTCAAGTCAATTTTCCCACATTGTGGTTCTACCATCAAACTCTGACTAGTTTGATAACCCTTCTCCTAAGCACTTGTTCCTTTTCAATCTATAACCCTTCCTGGTTGCTCCATATAGGTTACGTTTGGTTGCATGTCTATGCGCTCATATGCCCCTATTTGTCTGGCATCCGAATTACACTTCCTTAACATTGATACGTGGAACACGTTATGAACTTGCTACAGGTTCGGGGGTAGGGCTAGCTCATATGCTAACTTCCCAATACGTCTTAATATCTCCAAGGGTCCAACAATTCGTGGGCTTAGCTTTCCTTTCTTTCCGAACCTCATCCATCCTTTCCAAGGGAATACCTATAATAGCACTAGGTCCCCTACTTCCTATTCTTTGTCCTTTCGTGCCAAATCAACATACTTCTTATGTCTATCTTGGGCTACTACCAGCCATCCTCTGATTAGATCTATTATATCCTTGGTCCTTTGGACTACTGTGGGTCCGAGCATCTTGCGCTCTACAACTTCATCCTAACATAAGGGAGATCGACATTGTCTTCCCTCAAGGATCTTATAAGGCGATATCTCGATACTGACATACGATCTATTATCGTAAGAAAACTCAATCCGCGTTAAGTGATCATTCCAAATTCTTTCAAGTCTATTGCACAAAATCTCATCATAGCTTCTAGCATTATAGCTTTTGCTTCTCAATGCCCATTCTTTTCCAGTTCGTAATCGCTACTATCTTCCGTTCCTAATATTATACTGGTTATACTTTTGCTCATTAGCGTTCTATAACCTTTTAATAACCACGTCAACCTTAGTATCACGAACGTGTTAGAATCAGAATACCACTGTACTTGGTACCACTTCATCTCTAGCTGCCTCCATCGTTGAAAGCTTGGTCCTTCGTATATAAGTAAAAGAATTTATTGAGAGATCACTATGATCATGAACACTTGTTCTATTACATAGTTAGTACAGGAGGTGGCCAACCTTTAGTACTTGACAAGCAATTAAACAACATGTGGTATCCTACTAGGCTTCTATCACACAGATAGATAGTCATTCGGTAATACCTCCCCTTCTGGAAGGGTTGTTCTTCTCAGCTTACACGGAATGAAAAGAAAAGAACGAATTGAAGAGAATTGTATAAAAAAAACTGCCACAAAAGATCTGGCTTGGAATCTACATCTGAACTATAGAGGTTTGTCACAAGAGAACAAAACATATATATGTATATATCTCAACATCAAGTATTATAGCATCGCAATTCACATGCATGAATATTTACTATTTCGTCCATCGTTCTATGGACCCATGCTCTTGCTCGAGCTTATAAACAATCACCGTTAAAACTCCCTCGATAACGAAAATCGAATCTGGGATTTCATTCTAGACCTCCTCGTTACTGGAATTTTATGCTTGCACTGCAACCTTCCTCGTATAGTAATATGACTCTCTATTGATAAGAAGAAATAAATATTCAATAAGTAGATAATCGACTTAATTAGTTTATCAATGATAACTTATATATCACCACAACCCGATTAGTGGTACTCAATCTCAACATCCATTACCATACAACTCTCACGATTGTAATCGGCTCATTATTCAAAGAATCGTTGATGCATTACTATAGTCCACCACGGACCTACGGTAGTCATTCGTTTTCCTTGGAATCTTAATAGCTAACCATATGGAGTCCATACATGTCGTATCGAATTCTTCTAAGGAGGTAACATGATCACCGCTCATGATTCATGAAGAACACTCCTGAACTTGACGCACATATGACATGAAGCAGCTAAAATTTCAGAAGAGTTTCAATGAAAGCAACGATAGCAGGTTAATACCATTATTAACCATATGTCTTTATTAGGAGACATGAAGCTCAAAGGTTCATTTAGTCCTCTCGTAACATGGTCCTGGCTTATCTCAAAATAGGACCTTCTAAAATAGATAGCCCGCTCACAGTGCTAACATGAATTAAATCTTTACCAAACTACTATTACGGTTGAGTATCGTACAATCATCAGAAGAAATGTCAATCTTTCAAACTATAATACAACTTTCACGGAGTTAACCATCATCACTGTATTCCTCTGGCACGAGTGCTTATAATTGTCCTCTTACACTTAAAGTGTCGGCCACCTCTTTGGCCTTTCCTGATAGTAAAATTTCCTTATAATTAATGTCATTTTTAACCACCTCCAAATAAATTTTCTACCTCATTTCAATCATTGCTTATGTGAAAATTCTTTTCTTAAGTCCTGGTGAGAAGAAAAAAAAATCACCATTTTTTTTCCATAAGTCATTGCCTTAGTCTTTAGATGTGAACATTGCCACGACTGACTCTCGATCATACTTAGGACGTCTCCTATCTTGGGTCCTTCTTGTTTTCACCAATCTCAACCCTTATTGGGTTGATCTATACTTTCTTATGGTTCAACACGTGCCCCACCTGGCATTATTATAATTACATCATATTTCCTTTATCAAAATTTCTATTCTTGAGAACTTTGAATATTACCTTTTCTCCTTGTAAGACCTCTAAGGTTATCCTTGAATTGTTCCTCCTGTATTCCCTAGATACAGGGCATATCAAAATACCATTTAATAATACTAGAACCATTGTCTATATACTTTTGAAAAATTTCTCCACTAATCCTTAAAGATTGTTGTTACCTTAATCCTTTCCAATTCATGCTATCAAAACTCATACTGTCCCTATTAACGGTGAAATGCCAACCTTTATGCATTCCCCTAGGATTCATCTCAAGTTATCGAGGTTATATCCTTAATTCCACCTTTAAAAAGGTACTTGCATCCTTACATGGATAAATAAAGTCATATATCCCTGATAAGGGTATCTTATTCAATCATTTCAACCTCGATAATCTATACCAAATTTCACAATAGCATCCTTATTCAAGTTGAGGTCAATCCATATGGCCTCCAAAAGATAAAAATGGTTATCCGCTTTTCTTTCCTGATTTGGTAATGATCACATGGATGTTCTGGAAGATATTGGTCGTGTTCAACATGAACTTCTTCTTAATAAATCCTTATTTACTTTTGTTATTTATCTCAACAGTCATCTCAATGTCGGGATATCTTTCATACCTGGCATCTCCCTTTCTGGGTATCATGCCCTAAGTCTTACACTTCACATTCTTGAAGGTCAATTCCTTCATCCAATTTTCCTAATTTCTTACTTTCTTGTCTCCTCAATCTATCCGCGTCTCATTGTTTATCCTTCGAACTATCTCAAGGTTTCCTCGAATCCTCCCAAATTAAAGGGGATAAAATATATGTATCTCTCATGCCTTCATCCATCAGCTTTAACTCATGGTGAATCACTCTCATCCTGATGATTACATACTTTTCTATTTCTATTGCTACAAGTCTTTAGGGTTTCCTCATATCCAACTCCCTTATCATTCCTTCAACTCTATTGCCTTAATATTCCTTTCCACTTCAGTTTTTTTTCCTTTCTCTTACAATCATTTCATGAACCCACTAATCATTTACTTCAAACATCAAGTCGTTCTGGGATTCGTGTCCTCAGGACGAATCTTGCCAACTATTACAACTTAGATTCATAACTCATCATACTCGTCCGCCTTTGTTCTGGCTCTAAAGCTTTTACACTATCTCTATAACCTTGGGAAGTACTTTCTCGAAAATAATTGACTGAACTTTAATCGGTTTATTATAACCTCTGGCCCCGTGTCTTTCTTCGCCTTTCACCAGCGAGTGGCCTCTCTCTTAGGAAGGTAAGTGACAAAAACAGTCTGTTGCGCTTCATCAATCATTTAGAATATAAAATCATTCCTCTATTTCCTTTGGCCAGGCTCTTTCCTCGGCTAGGTCAGCTTGTTCCTTGAAACTCTGAGAGCTTAGTGACTTACAGGTCCTGAAAGAATTTCCCACCGCATTGTTTCCTCAGGGTGGTGTTTGGGAATAAAAGTATAATTTTTGTTTAGGCAGGTCCATGAATTGTCCCATAGGAGTACCATCCCGGTTCTCCCTATCTTGCTCGACTTCTGTTTTCTCAATATGAAATGTTTCATCCTTCTCCTATAATCAGGGTTATCTTATACGTTAAAATCCTTGTTTTCCATTTCATTATGTTATGGGTTCTTTCTTTCTTGATGGCGACCTCCCTGACTATCACATTCAGGGTTTACCCTAAATCTTATTCTTCAAACTATGGCTTTCATCTAAGATCTCGTCCTTAAGCTCTTGAACGTTTGGAACCCAAATTCTGTAGGAATACCTCATTATTCCCTTATCATCTTTCTCGGTATTAATCTCTTCTCTATTTGTTGGCTCTCTGCCTTCATTCATCACTTTTTCTTGGCACAATATGATCTTTTCCAATAATTCGGGTTGTATTGTAATCTCAAACAGCTTTTCGGTACCAGCTCCGGTTACCTTCACTTCTATTTCCATTTTCTCAAAATCTTTTATCAACTCTCCCAAAGACATTTTCATCTTGAGTCTCTCCTTTATACTAAGGGCATTTAGCCACCATTTTGGCTTTCCCTGGATGATAAAGAATCTCATAATCGTAATCCTTGATTAGCTCTAACCACCTCTTCTGGCGCATATTGAGCTCTTTCTGCATGAAAATGCACTAGAGCACTTATGGCTTGTGTAAATCTTGCACTTCTCTCCATACAAGTAGTTCCTCCAATCTTTAGGGAAAAACTATTACCACGAGCCCAAGCTCATGGGTGGGGACATCGAATTTTATATTCCCTTAATTTCCTTGATGCGTACGCGATTGCCTTGCCGTGCTGTATAAGAAGCACCCTAATTCCTTATGCGAAGCGTCACTACACATCACAAAATCTCCTTTTCCATCCGACAATGCCAAAATAGGGGCCGTCACCAACCTTCACTTTAGTTCTTAAAAGTTGTTCTCGCATTTCTCTGTCCATTCAAACCTCTCAATCTTACAAGTAAGTCGCGTTAAAGGGGCTACTATCTTTACAAACTTGAACGAACCTCCGATAGTGACCGACCAATCCTACCTCTGGTAGTCGACCTAACCACGGTCATTAATTCATCAGTGGTCCTTTATTCATTCTTGTCAGGATCCTCCACAGGATCCTCCTCAGCAACTATCCCTTCTAGGACAACATCCTCAACCGCTACATCCTCAATATGAACATCATTTGGTCCCTTCTTAGGACGCTCTACCGGATCCACAATCTGATCTCCAATAAGTAATAAAACATCATCACACTGTTGCTCCTCAACCTCAGGGTTTGGAGTCCCGCTACCATATACGATAATGAACTACGCTCTTATCATGATATTTATAAGGGTTCCCATAAGGGTTTTAACTGTCAGTACTACGTTAGGTAGTCCGACTATGAACTTGGCAAGAGTTCTTATTATCTTAGTGAACTTATTATTTTAAAGTCACATCATCTCTGAGGTTTATAACGCTTAGCTCTGATACCATTTCTGTAACACCCTCAAATCCGGGGTCGGGGATCCGGGTTGTCACGAGTTCCAATTCACTTAACAAAACTTAATCTTAATAAACAACCAACCACTGCGTACCGTGACCCCATAATATACACACACACCACAAGTTATAGTCTCAGAGATGAATACCAAAAATAACACAACTCATTTTATTCCACAATTATAAGTCATTACACCTTAAAAGGGTTTCTGAATAAATTTACATATTCTTTGCCATTATTACAATTCATAAATATACATAAGTCTGGTACAACAAAAGTTGAAAGCCTAGCCTATTAGTAGTTCCTACCTCAGCTACAACGGCATCAACGCCTACAGGAAACTGTGGAATATTTCCTAACTGCTCACGAATTGGGAGCGGGATCCTGTTCATCTTGTCTATCTGTTGTTGTGTGATGAAAGAAGAAAGCAAGGGTGAGCAACAAGCCCACCGAAATAATATGTATTATAATTAACAATATATGAGCATTCTCATAGTACTCATGAAAGTCTTGGTCAAGCAGATATGAACCAAGTTTGATATCTTAATGCGACCAAGTCGCAAAATATTTAGTATATATGTATATATATACTTTTCAAAATCTTGGAAGTTCTCTTCCATGCATAATATACACAGAGTTCCAATTTATAACTGCATAAAAATATTGTTGCAAGGTGATCTCATATATCTAACCCCGTCTCAACATTTTTGTGAAAATCTTTGTCATGCATAAGATAATCATTAACCAGATATAAGTTGAAAAGATGAAGTTACAAGATACTCCAATATACTTATATCTTTTCCGAATACTACTTGAACTACCATCGTTCAAGGTATAATCAGTTTCAAAAGTTCATCACGTAGATGAGACTACAAGATAAGATTTGAATAGATTCAATCTTTGAAATATCATTCAAAAGAAATGAAGTTACGAGATACTTCATTAAGTCCCGATATATATATACACCTATATATATATATCTCATACTTTCCTTGGAAACCTTTGTTATGAAAAGTATAAACAGAGTTATAATATCCAATGAATTTGGAAAGAAAATAATTTTGGCATAAACCCGATATCTTGCTGATCAGGCAAAGATACCAATAAGTAACCTTTTCTACTAGTAGATGGATGAATCCCCCACCGGTCATCACCCTGGCCTCATTAGGACCTTGTGCTGGACCGCCACCCGGCCTCTTACGCGTTGATGGGCTGCCACCCAGCCACTTACACTTTGATAGACCATACCCCGGCCTGTCGCTTAAGCCGACTCAATTAGATGGACTTACTTCCCGAACGTTGGGTAAGTAATCGATTCATTTATCAAAACAGCAACCTTGTTGCGAATATAAAATACACCACAGAGCCGGATCCCTCAGGTTTTGAGCAACTATTTAAATCCCCTTCGAAAGGAGGATCTTAAATATAAAAATGAGTTTTGGGATCCGCCCTAACTTTTAAAAATCATTTTGAAGACTCGAAAACATTTTAAAGTGTGTTTGGGGTAATGCTGATTTAATAAAATAAATCAGTCCCAATATATTAGAAAATATCTGAATATTATTATTTAAATAATATTTCCATAAAGAATAATCTTTATAAAAATAATTGAAGTAGAAGTTTTAAAACTCATACTTGAAATGAATATTAAATAACCAAAGATATACTTATAGGAAAGTACGATCTTTATTTGAATAATCGAAAATAAGTTTGATTATCGAAACATTATTCTTTAATAAAATAAAGAATATTATTTAATAAAATAAGCGGAGTCATAAGTCCTCGAATGAATATTCAAAGAAATCAAGAACACAAAGTAAGGTTTTGAAGTTTCTAAAAGTCAGATTGAAAGAAGTATCAAAACGAGGGTCTTACCATACTTATTTGGACGAGACATGTGAACAAGAGTTGTGGGCCATCTCAATACCTTTTCAAAGAGCTATAGAACATACTATTTGAGTGAGTATTGAAGGAGATATGGTAGTTTGAAGTTGCTGCTCTGGTTTTGGCCGAGAGCTTTTGTTCTTGGAAAGCAAAAGTCAACTTCTAATTTGTGTTATGATTTTCCTTGGCTTGGTTGATACTCTTTTGTTGTTAATTGATTTTTACCATGGTGAAAAATTCATAGCTCACAATCAACCAACCATCCTTTCCACTTGTCATGCTTATGTCACCACGCTTAGGTCATCTTGTTATACTTGTCTTCTTCTTGTTGGTGTGATGACATCATCATGCACTAACCTCTTTGATTAACCCTTAATTACTTTGCTAATGACCGCTTATCTGTTATACGATTCGCTTAACTTTCGTTCGCGTTTATCGTTTGAGGGATCATACCCGGGATCTTATTACTTGGGTTTCCCCTGAACCTTTCTCAATATTTTATATTCCTTTTATGATCCTCTCTTATAATCCTTGAATTAAAATCCTTTTAATCATGTTACCTTATACTCAATTCTTTCTGTATCTGGTGGATTTTCGGGAAAAATCAAAGTGTTCGAATTTGGATTCTGACGATCCTTACATACACTTATATACCATATAGAGTACTAATAAGATCTCAGAATATCAATAAAAGAATCCCTACAAGGTGTGGCATGAAAAGTTTTCTTATTCAGCATAATCAGCAAAATCACTATTCATAAGGGTTTCAAAAATTTCAAAAATTGGGGTTATTACAATACAAGACTCCACTTGGGATGTCCCCGTTTCAACTTGTCTATGGTAAGGGATGTCATTTACCTGCGGAGCTTGAGCATAAGGCTTATTGGACATTAAAGAAGTTAAACCTTGATCTAGATGCAGCTGGGAATAAGCGAATGCTTTAGTTAAATGAACTTGATGAATTTCGACTCCAAGCGTACAAGAACAACAAAATGTAAAAGGAAAATGTAAAAAGGTGGCACAACAGGAAGCTATCTCCTAAGTCATTCGTGTCGGGGCAACAAGTTCTTTTATTCAACTCTCGTCTCCGACTTTTTCCTGGAAAGTTGAAATCAAGGTGGTCTGGACCAGTTATCGTCAAAACTGTGTTTCCACATGGAGCGGTGGAGATTTTTAAGAACGATATGGGCCAAGCATTCAAGGTTAATGGTTAGAGATTGAAGCACTATTATGGGGACATGGCAAACCGGGAAGTGGTTAGTGTCGTTTTATTGTCAACTTGATCGAACTACTCTACGTCAAGCTAATGACGTAAAAGAAGCGCTTCTTGGGAGGCAACCCAAGATTTCAGACTATAGGAACCTTTAAAAGTTAGTACTCTATCCAAAAACCCAAAAAAATCAGAAAAGAAAAGGCAGAATTTTTTTTTTCAGAAAGTTCCCGGGCGGCCGCTTGGAAGCTGAGGTGCCCGCCTGGTATTCCCGGGCGACCGCCTGGAGCCCCACTGTTGAAATTTTTTCGGCCTTATAAAAAACAAAAAAAAAAAAAAAAAAAAAATACCACAGCCATAACCCCATTAACCCACGAATTTCCTCCTACAAACAAGCCACAAACCCCACTCCTACTCTAATTCTAAACCTAAATCCTACCCTATATATACACACAACCTCTCAATATACACTCCCATATACTTTCAACTTACAAACTCTCTCCTACACACAAAACACAAACTCTCAACACTTAGTCTCAGTTTCAATGGCTCCAAAGAGATCTCGAACTGTCGATAGCAGTAGCACCATTCCTACTGCTGATTCTTCGAGGGGTACTGCTGCGAGGCCCCGATTGGTGGATAGGGCTACTGAGGAGGAGTATGCTAGGCTTTTGACTAAGCTGATTCTGAAGGAGGGGGGATTTTTTCCATCGGGGAGGGATGGTGAGTTATTGCCGATGATTGCAGAGAAAAGGTGGATCACTTTTTGTGAGTCACCGGAGGCGGTCCCGATGAGTGTGGTTCGCGAGTTTTATGCGAACGTCAAGGCCGACAAGAATGGGTATACTGTTGTTAGGGGGCTTACGGTTGCAAGGTAGTTGGAGTCCACTGGCCTTCTTATGAGCAGCTGCAAATGTCGGCCGCTCCTATTGATTCAGCGACGCTGAATGCGATGCAGGAGTGGACATGTGGTGAACCCGAGGAGCATGGTTTAGGATATCGTCTTCTAGGAGGACGTCCAGTAGCTGGTGCTACAATGGCTAGGCCCAGTCAGGCTCATGGCGAGGTAGGTTCTTCTAGAGCCCACGGAGGTGATGGTTCAGGGATGGCTGATGCCCAGTACAGGAGGCTATCCAGGAGGATGGATGCGATGTCACAGAGTAGGTTTGCACAGGAGCTCACCCTAGCATTTGGGACTGCTTTTAGAGGCCTTGGAGCTGACATCCAGTGGCCCCTTTTTTTGGTGAAGACTCTTCTTATCCGCCTCCTGACACTCCACGCTCTGAGGGTGATGATGATGATTTTTTTGAGTAGGTATACCCTGTGTTCCATTCTATTACCTTCACTGGGGACAGTGAGGATTTTAAATTTGGGGTGGTAATTAAGGAGCATATTTGTGTGTGTGTCATGTAGTTGCATATTCATGATAGTTTAGTTCATATAGTTGCATATTTTTGCCATATAGTTTTTTTTATATAGCTTTATTTATCATGTCATGTAGCTCATGCATATACCATGATCACTTTTGTGTTACTTTACCAATTGATATGTGATATTGATGCGAGTGTAGTGATAGCGTTAGAGTGATGTTGAATCTTGTTAGGTTGACATGCATACTAGAAACACTTATAATTTCACTAAGTCTTAAAGTATGTTTAAGGACTAGATTGTTGTCATGGTTTGATGGTTTTTGAGGTTAATCTATTGCTTATGCTTAGAATGTATGATAGGCTCTTAATGATAAAAGGCATGAAAAGATAAAATTGGAGTGAAAATTATAATTCATTGCTAGTCATGGCTAGGCGTCAAATGGCTAGTAGTCGGCTCGTATTGTATTTGAGTAGTCTAGGGTTGAGCAAGATGGAGCGAAACGCACTTGCTCAGAAATTTGAAAAAAAAATCAGAAAAAAAGAAAAAAATATGGTTTAATGCATAATTGATCACGAGTGAGCTCTTTGCTATTCGAGTTATTAAGTTCTTAGAGACTTTGTGCCTAGTGACCTAAGGCTTTTATAGTTTGGGATCCGCTAACCTAACGCTGCTAAATGGATGACATTGCATAAGTCTTTTGTGGACCTCACTCATTGCACGATCAAATAAGCATTTGTTTATTGTGTTGAATAAAAGCATGATTCCGTAATAAGCTCCAGTGATCTTGAAGTGTTATAAGTCATTTTGTGCCTAGAATTTATTCTTCGTATAATCATATGATTGCCTTGAGGATAATTGAGTTATGATAATTGATCTAGTTCCGAAGCATATCTGTTAAGCATTCGCACACACCACATTTCAAGTTGTATGTTAACTTGCATGATTTGATTGATCTTTAGTCGCCTAATTACATTTGTTGAGATTTCATGTGTTGGTTGGTTTAGTCATTGCAAATGGGGATCGTTGTATTTCAAGTAGTTTGCATTCATGCATGTTTTTATTTTGTTTTTGAGTCTGTGACGCTTGAGGACAAGCATCGATTTAAGTTTGGGGGTGTGATAAGTGGCATTTTATACCACTTAGAACGTCTTAAAATGGCTTGAATTGATGTCTTGAAATCAGGCATTTTGTGTATTTGATGCGTTTTCGAGTGTTTTTGCATTTCAGGGTACAGCTTGCGTAAATAGGAAGATTCCATCAAAATTAGCCTAGGGAAGTACTTGGGATCAGTCTCGAGGAGATGTGCGAAGAAATCAGCAAAATCAGGAGCAAGAAGTTCATTTTTCCAGAAGCATGCCAGGCGCCCGCCTGGGATCTGGGGCGGCCGCTTGGGAGCTGAGGCGCCTGCCTGGAAGCTGGGGCGGCCGCCTGGAGTCGGATTTTCTGATTCTGCTTTTTATTAATTCGTATCCTATTGGACTTCTGAGACCGCTGATTCTTGTGGACTTCTATATAAGTAATATTGAGAGACGTTTCACAATAAGAAGCTACAAGTATTAATCGAGTAAGGAGCAAGGAGAGAAGATTAAGAAGACCGTTTTAGCGCACCGCAACGAAGAAAAGGAAACATACGTTATTTTGTGATTCTTTTATTTGTTGTAACAGTGGATGCTAGTTTTCTTTACTTTGAACCTTAATTCTCTTGTGACGTACTCTGGTTTTAATAAGTATTTTATTAGTTTATATTGTCGTGTTATTATCATGTTTTCATATGAACCCATGGTGACGATGAGTTTCATAATGGGCTAACCGTGATCATGGGGTTGTAGCGGATTTACTATGGATTTCTTTAGTTAATTGTTTAATACCTTAGTATGTGATGATTGTATGATATGTAGCATAGGTTGTGCTTATTCATCTTATGTGTGTCACGAACATATAAGATAGCCTGTTAATCTCTTGTGAAGCGACAGTGAATCTTGAGATTTAGAACTTGCCATGCTAGCTTAGGTTCATGTATTGTATGCATGATTAGTGGGTAACTTTAACCGTTTTACTTGCCCTGTGTAATCATAATGAATAACTTGCGCTTAAATCGTTATGTTGTCAAATTCTGTAGACATATAGGGTCTCAACATAATTGATGCCTATTCAACTTCTATCTTGATTGTGGATGCTTGGTAGAATGGTATTTGTGCAACGAAAGTTGGTTTTTATCAGTTTCGTGTTGTTCGATTAATATCATCACCGTTACATGCTAAGGGTAATAACAATAACTATTGAGGGAAGTAGTAATGAAGTTATGATCTCATGTATGTTCAATATTGTTAATTCAAGTGTTATTTAAGTGTTTTATTCTCGTAGTTAATTGTAGTTAATAATTAGTTAATCAACCTTAAGTGTTAGTTTTCTTGACATTGAGAAGTAATCATACATTGGTGAGTGAGTGTTAATTAAATACAATTAGTCTGAGTCTTTGTGGGAACGAACTAGAAATCATTCTATATTACTTGCGAACACGTATACTTGCGTGAAATATTAGCGCATGCTTTGTGCCTAACAGCGGATAAAAGCCTTAAGAGTACTTGCAAAAATGAGTTATATACAAGTCTTACGTTGTAACTTCATCGATATATGATGAACTTTTGATACTGATTATACCTCAAACGGTGGTAGTACAAGCAGTATTTGGAAAAGATATAAGTATATTGGAGTATCTTGTAACTTCATCTTTTCAACTTATATCTAGTAATGATTATCTTATGCGTGTAAAAGATTTTCAGAAAAATGTTGAGACAAGGTGAGATGAGATCACCTTGCAATGATATTTTTATATAGTTATAAACTGGAACTCTATGTATATTATGTATGGAAGAGGATTTCAAAGATTTTGAAAAGTATATATATATATACTGAATATTTTGCGACTTCGTCGTGTTAAGATATTAAACTTGGTTCTTGTTTGCTTGACCAAGACTTTCATGAGTACTATGAAGATGCTCATATATTGTTAATTATTATACATGTTATTTCATTGGGATTGTTGCTCACCCTTGCTTTATTATTTCATCACACAACAACAGCTAGACAAGATGAACAAGACCAAACTCCCAATTCGCGAGCGGATAGGAAATGTTCTGCAGTTTCCTGTAGGCGTTGATGCTGCTGTAGCTGAGGTAGGATCTACTAATAGGCTAGGTTTTTAACTGTTGATGTACGAGACTTATGTATATTTATGAACTGTAATAATGGCAAAGAAAATGTAAATTTATTCAGAAACCCTTTTAAGGTGTAATGGTTTATAATTGTGGAATAAAATGACTTGTATTATTTTTGGTATTCATCTCTGAGACTATAACTTATTGTGTGTGTGTATTGTGGGGTCACAGTACGCAGTAGTTGGTTGTTAATTAAGATTTAGTTTTATTAAGGGAAATGGAACTCGTGACAACCCGGATCCCCGACCCCCGGATTTGGTGGTGTTACATTAAATACTTCATTCAGAGTTTATGCCTTTAATCTTAGCATGTAATGGTGATGACAACTAATCAGATAACATGAAATTAGTATATGTTATTCGATATATGTATACCCTACTACTAAACATCCACAAATAAGATAGAAGTTGAGCAAACACCAATTATGCTTAGACCCTATATGTCTATAATGTTTGAAAACATAACGGTTTAATGAGCAAGTTATCTATTGAGATTACATAGGGCAGCGTAAGATGGTTAAAATTACACTACGAATCATGCATGACAACATACATAAACCTATGCTAGAATGACAAGTTCTAAACCTCTATATCCACTTTCGCTTCAATAAAGATTAACAAATGACTTAGATTTTAGCTACGCATCTAAGAAGAATCAGTACAACCATACTAGGAAATCATAAATCACCACACACTAACGATTTAGAATAATCAACTATTGAAATCCATAAATAAATTCGCTAGAACCCCATGACAACGATTAGTTCATGATCGAACACATCGTCACCATGGGTTCTAATGAAAACATGATAATAATTAAGTTCGAAATACTACGAGATAATATAAAAGTACTAGGGTTTAGAACAAATCAAAAACAAGCATCCAAAAGTATCGCCTAAATCGAAGAATACAAAAGTGAAAACTAAATCTTCTTCTCCTTAGCTATCTTGTGTGCTTTTGGTCTTCTCTATGTTCTCCCTGGCTTTCGTGTTCTTAAAAACATCTTCTTTTCTTTATGTATATAGCCCTGGGTAGTCTAGACTCTCACAATAACCAAATTATAATCAAATCAGAATTCTGCAGAATTTGGATGGCGTGGGCACGCTCCGTGTCTTTTCCCTGATCTCTTTTCAACATATAATCATTGAAAAGCTTATTTCCACCTCTGACTAGTGCCCTGTAATGATTCAAAACAAAACACATTAAAAACACCAAATACTTGAGTCCAAAATACCAACTTAAGCCGATATGAAGCATTCCAAGTAGATATAAAATCCACTTATCAGACTCCACTTCAGAATGGAGCAGCTGAAAGGAACAATAGACTACTCAGAGATACAGGAAGAGAAATACTTGGAGAATTAAAGATATTTATGTGCCGCCCCCAAATTCGGGGTCAGAGGATTTGGTCATCACGATGAAACCTTAATCCAAAATAATATGTTTAACAGTAAACATATGCCATCAAAAGATATTTAGCATCTATAACCCAAAACTAATCCAAGATCTTTTACGGTTACAGTTCCAGAAACAAGATATCCAATACTATTCCATTTCATTCTTTCCAATGCCTAGTCCTGATCAACTCATACGATCTGCATCTATAATTAAAAGATACATCTTAATCGTCTACATGATAATTAATCAACGAACTGCACGTCAAAACTCTACTCGTCTACCCATACGATAGCCTGCACATAAAGAAAATAGTCAAACACAAGACTCTTGACCCACATACGCATGTAATTCACATATCACATAATCAGATAATCCATGTATCATATGATTCATATCACACATAAATTGATTCGTCAAAACATTTGAATCAGTATGTTTAAAACTGAAATCGAGTCGAAATACGACTTTCAGATAAATACGCGAATCAGATGTAACTTGCAAAACAAGAGACCTTTCGAAACAAAAGAATTTATGTCTCAAAAGTATTTTTAATAGAGGCAGAATATTTTTCTGAGTCTAGACGCGTTCATTTCGTATTAAACGGATAAATGATCTATTTTCTACGAATAAAATGAGAATAATTCAATGAATAATAATATTAATTGAATATTCAATAACTCTACATATTTTTAAAAGCTCAAAATAATTATAAAATTTATTTTGGCTCAATTATAAATAATTACACTTTATTTAACTATTTATAAATAAAATTAATCGATTAAATGAATTAATCGATCAATTAAATGAATGGATAATTAATCAAAACAAATTATAAATAATTAAATCAATTTTGGATTTTCAAAAATAATAAAAGAGAATACTTTTCTGGAATTTAAACTGATTTATTTAATTATTTAAATATAATTAACCAAATTATTTTTGAATTAAAATGTATTTTTGGAATTAAAATGAATTTTGAATTATTTTCTGAAAATAATTCCTAGAAACATGTTTTGGCAAGGGGTCATCTTCTTTGATGGATCAAACAGGATATTGGAGGAGGAAGATGACCGAAAAACTTTGTAGAACTCGACGGAATCCGGCAACCTTCAGCCAAATCCGGTGAGACCCATTTTGGTCAATAACATCTCCGTTTAATCAAATTCTTACACCAAATCCATTCCAAATCAACCCAACGACATCATTTTAACCATAAAAATATCAAACGATTGCTCAAACCAAAAATCCGATCAATAAGAACCAAGAACAATAACTTTTTCGGCCAAAAGTCCGATTTGCTTCATTTCTATACCAAATACCACGAATTATATATGAAAACAAAGCCTAGACCACATAGAATCTATTCATAGCATTCTAAACATCAAAAATTCAACCCATAAAATCAAAATTTAAAAACTAACAAAACCAAAAACTTGAATTAATCATTCCGGCAATAGAACGAACACAAAATTGGTATAATTCGACTCTAAATAACATGTTAAAGCTAATTCTAACATAAAAACAACCAAAAACTCTTGAAAATCAAGAACCCAATTCGTACTAAAATGATGAATAACATTTTTTGAGAATTACTCGACCCTAGTTGATGATTCTGGTATCAAAATAACAGGCTCGAAGAGAGCTTCAATTCGACTACTAGATCATAAAAACGGAGCAACGGATCTCCAGATATCGCAAGATTAAGATCAAGAATGGATTGAAACCTCCATGAACAATAAAGAGGATTTTTCTATTTTCTAGAAAAATAAATAATATTATTCAAAAAATCTAAACAAGAATTATAGAAGGGGGGTTAAATGTAATTCTGGCTTCTTTTCAAGAACAGTTCTTCTAAAAATATATATAGCTGTATTTGATTTAGCAATGGTACGAAATGAAAGTAGTATAGAAATCAAAACACAATGTATTTAAATACAAGTACTTAAAAACTTTTTGGTGGATTGAACTTTTCCACCAGAAATATATATTAATATGAGAACTTTGTGATGCAATATTTGCACACAGCTGCTTACAATTTGAACTTACAAAGATCAGAGAAATTCTTTACAGATGTAGCTTTTTCTATTTCTTTGGTAATTCCTTACTAACTTAGATACTATTCAACTTACTACACTTGGTTTATATATTACCAAGTTACATGATAAAAAGACAAGTAAATAAGACAAAATATTTCTTCGCCTAATATCATGTTGCTTCACTTCTCTTTCCAGCATCTTTGAATATCTTCAGTTTAGCATAGAAATGGAAATACTTCTTTGTTCTCTAAACCCTGTAAATAGGCTGCCACATTCCATTTTCATACAATCAATGCATGTGACTGTCAAGTCACTATCAACTGCTCTTTTGAATTTGAACATCCGTTGAAGCTTCATTGAATCATCCGTTGAAACTGTGGTTGATCCTCCGTTGAAACTTTGGCTGATCATCCGTTGAGACTATGTGAATCATCCGTTGAAGCTTTAGTTGAGCATCCGTTCAAGCTTTGTGAATCATCCGTTGAGACTGTTTTCTTGACAATTAACTCTATTTCATTTATACAAGATTACAAGGCACCTGATATTTACAATTAGCCAAGCTATCTTGCATATCAACCTAGTAGTTACCAAGACATATACATTCTGCAACATCTAGTTCACTAAGCCATTTAAGTATGCATAAATGTGCTACTATTCTTATTGTTACATAAGCCACTCTTTCAATGGATGTTGAAATGATCATCTGTTGAAAGCTACAATTTCACTTTAATCAAATCTACTTAGTATTTTGTTCAAGTTATCATCAAGTACACAACATATTCCTAATAATCTCCCCCAATTTATGTCTACTGGAATTGTAGCCATAAATTAAGAGAAACTTGACGATAACAAAACACTCTATGTATATAGAATGAAATAATGTAGATAAAATATACAAGTGTTGCAGTTTATTGAAATTCTCACAAAGAAAGATGTGTAGAGTGTCTTATAGATCATTTTCAAGGTGCTCCTCTACAAATTTAGATCATTTCCTTGATTGTATTGACTTGTTTTCCAGCTTCACATTATTCTCTTCTATCAGATTTTGGAGTTGCCTGTAGAATTTTGATTCATCCTCATTTGTCTCATCCAGCTTTTTTTGCATCTCCTTGAGAGTTTCTTTACTTGCAATCTTTAGCTGATCTTCCAATCTGAAGAATCTTCTAATACATTTTTCATCCTTGAACTCCATAATCCAGTATGGCCTCAAATGTACCCTATCTCCAGTAAAAGGGATTGTCAATACTCTTGGGACTGTATTTGGTCCTCTCCAGCTATTTCTTATCTTCTCAATCTTGTTTAGTACCATTTTCTTGGAAACTATGTTGAATCCAAAGTTTTTCTTGATTGAGGAGAAGACTGTCACCAAAGTTGAATAGCCTTCATTTGGAATCCTGTGAAGAGGCCAAGTTAGCTCTTTTCCACCCTTATACCTGAAGACTAATCTCTCTAGAAGGTGCTTGTTGGCATCAATGGCTCTAACTTCTTCTAGATCATCCAGATAGAGATTTATGTCTGAAAATTCTTTGATGTCACAAATGTAGAGGCAATCTCCCTTGTTGGAAGTAGGTTTGGGTTTGGCCAAAGACTTGGATTGAAGTTTGAGAGGCTTGACTTTTTGACTGCTCTTTTCTTTGTCTTTCTTAGTTTGGAAAATAATTGAATGTTTAGATCGGGAAGAGGCAAGTTGTCCCAATCTATAGGTTCATCCTTATGAACAATAGGTTCACCATGAAAGGAGATGTTAGGATAAACCTTGAATTCAGCCTCCTTCAATGTAGGTATGGCGGGTTGACTTAAAGTTATAGATTGGACTGGAAAGTAGTCTTCCTTATCTTCATTGAAATCAAGCTTCCTCTTTGCTGGGAGTTTGTACCTTATCTTCTTTGACTACTTTATTTCCTCTTACTTTTCTCCAATCACGTTCTCAGATGTCATAGTAGGCACTGCAAATTCTGTGGTTGCAGGCTTTTTGGCTAGGTTCTTGGCTTTTAAAGCAGCTTGCTTTTGTTGTTGTTTGACCTCACCTTTTCTTCTTTCTTAGCTTCTGCAAACTGTGGATGCCCAACCACCACACAGATTAGTTTACCATTCCTGCAGATCTTAGCAATTATATTCTTTGATGTTGTGTCTCTGGGATCTTTGGATAAGGCAATAGACCTTGCAAGAAGCTTCTTTTCATCTGGCCTAGGGGTTTCATAGGATAGGTCCAATGGATTTTTGTCTGAATTCTTTGGATAATTCCTTTTTGGCGGAAAAATTATAGTGGCCTTTGGAGACTTGATTGATGAGGGTTGACCTCTTTCCATGTTCACTAAGCTCATTTCATTAGCTGAAATTTGTTTCAATTGGGAGAAATGAGAAAAGACCTTGTCTTGCTTCCCAATTGGACCAAACTTCTTCTTGATGTTTTCATCAAGCTTCTTTCACTTAGCATCTAGCTCTTGCTCAACTGCTGCTACATCAAGCTTTTTTAATTTGTCATTAGACTCCAACTTAGCTGCTGCTAGATTGTTTAGATCAATGTTGTCAAGAGCTGGTGGCTTAGTGAAAGTAATTGTTGGCACAATCACTTTGCTAACTTGAATGTTGAGCACTTTCTCCCCCTCACTTGTTGACTCCCCCTGGCTAATTGGAATTATAGAGTCTTTCTCCCCCTTTTTGTTAGCATCAATTTGAGTGAAAGTAGAGGTTTGTGCAGCCACCAACTATTGTAGCAGGTTAGTCTGAGTTTCCTGATGTGCAAGTATCTTGGTCACTGATTTCTCCATATTTATCAGTCTTGAATCCATGGCCTTAAATTTCCTGATCAGATCAGCTTCCTTTTTAAACTTTTGAGCTATATCTGTCATTGTGGTGCTTGGAAGCCTAGTATCCAACCTTGCTACAAAGTCTTGCTTAATTTCACTAATTTCATGTTTGATGGCATCCACATTTTGACTTTGTTGGAGGGCTTGGATTTTGTGCAATTGGAGAGATTCCAGGTGAGCTATAAGTAGTCTTTTGGTGCTGGCACTAGTAGATGCCTGGATTGCTATTTGGGTGTCATGGATAAGCTTGAATAGAGTGGATTGGAGATGGGTATAAGAGCATTCCATGTGCAGTATCCATGATGGAGTTTCTGCATCTCCCCTTATGCTCAGGCTTTCTAATTCATCATCATCCTCACCATCATCCCCAAATGAGTCTTCAGCAAATTCAAGGTCATTACCAGATGTGAAGGGCATGGCAGTTATAGCATCCTTTGCCCTTTACATTGAAGTAGTTGTGTGCACCAAGTTCAATGTCCTCTCAGCTTGCTCATTACCCTGTCCAGCCAGGATTTGATATGCTGGAATATGATGAGTAAATGTCTCAGCATTCAAAGAGATGGAATGTATTACAGCTTGAAATTCTTGCTAAAACAGTCTCTCTTTTTCCGCATCACTGACATTAATTGACTCACTAGCAATGGTTTCCATCCTTATTTCTCCTGTACTTGATTTTCTCCCATGTTCTCTCTGTTTTTGCATCAAGGGCTCCCCTTGGCTTCCCACACTTACACCCTCACCTTCACCTACTAAGGTGGAACTCCCCTTAGTAGAATCAAAAAGAAATGGCAAGTGAGCCAACAAATCATCTAAAAGATGATGCTCACTTGCTTTAGATTTTGGCTTCTCCATGAGAGTTAGAGATGGATAATCAGGAATTGATGTGTGAATCATGTCCATATCCAGATAATTTGTGGGTGAGTTTGATGTGTTAGGTGCTTCTATAACTAAAGATTTTTGCCGTGACTCTACATTTATAGGAGCCATATCAATCTGACTTTGAGAGGGTGTTGTAACCGAGTCTTTGACTACAGTTTCCACAGTATGTGCACCCTGTGTATCCCCAAGTGTCTTTGATTTCTTGTTTCTATTATAAGTTTGGGATGAGCTTGTGCCCCTAACCTGTTTGTCCTGTGCTCTTGGCTGAGAGCTTTGTTCAACAGTCACATCCTTTTGGGAGGAAGCAACTAGCAATGAGCTTATATCCTTATTAAGCACTACAGTTTGTTGGAAACTGTAGTGTGGCTAGGCTGGGATGCACTCATCTCACCATCCTTATTCTTAGGGATTCTTTGATGTTCACCCTGTCTCTCACCATACTCACTTCCCTTCACACTCCCCTCTTGGTATTTAGTGGATTTTACAATTAGTTTCTTTTGAGAGAAACTAGAGGGGGCTTTCTTTGACTTGGATTTGGAAACTTTTGGTTTTGTGGCTTGGGTAGGCCTCTGTTTGGTCACTGTCACAAATGCCATTACCACATTTGATTGCAAGGAAGTGGGTGGTTGAGAAGTAGTAAGGATAAAGATATTTACCTCACTTACCTGAGGCAGTTCCATGATTGGCATGTACACAAGTGAAACATCCTTGTGGTGATTTGCCATGTTCAAGTCAGCAGTAACTCTTTTCTCCTAGACCCAACAATCTAATTTGTTTGTTGGGTTCTCAATTGAGAGATTCTCATAAACAAAATTAGCTATTATCATGAAGAATCTAGCATAATAAATATTCTTCGACCTCTTCTTAATATCCCCTAATTTACTCCCTATTTCATACAAAATATATGTGCTAAAATTGAAGTACTTATCACTAAGAAGCATATAGAGCATGTTGACTAGTGAATAAGTAACAACATCAAAATTACTGACTTTGCCAGAAAATACTTTGATAAAAGAATCACACAAGAAACTCCATTCTTTTCTAAGGCCTAACCTTCTAACTTCACCTAACTTAGTGGCAGTTAGAGCATAACCCATAGAGACTAGCACGTTACTCATATCAGTATCTGTGTGTGGAGCAAGTGTGTTATTTTTAGGCAATTTAAAGCACTTTTCAATAGCATCACAGTTAATACAATGTTCATTACCTTTGAGAGTGAAGGTAATCGTTTTGTCCTTCGAATTGAACACTATTAAGACCAAACTTCCTCGATAACCTCACAGTAAATTGTTGGAGACTCAAGCATGGCATAACTCAATTTACAGTTTTGGATGAAGTCCATCATTTTGTGATAGTCTTCAGATGCCGGAATTTTCTTGTTTACCAGAGCCACAAAGTTGTTCTTCTCATAAACGAACCCAGTTGAGGACATGATCTTTACTACTGGTGCCATTTCTATGATTGAGATTATTTACAGAAGAGAGTTTCTGCTTTTGGGGAGAAGAAGTTAGAGAAATTGCTTTGAGAAAGATAAAAGTAAAGAATATAAATAAAATTAGCTTTTATACTAACTCAGAAATAAACTGTCAAAAATTGGAAGTAACATAAAGTGACCAATCAAATTATCCGAAAATAGCCGTTTAAAAATAAAGACAACTGTCAAAATTCTAAGATTATCCGTTGAAATATACATACAGGCTGTAAGTAAGTTCGACGAATAATGCTCAAAATCAACGGCTAAGATTGAGTGCAATTTGATGAATAATGGTAAAGTACCCAGAGTAATAATTGATACTTCGACGAATGATGAGATTCAACAGATATTCATTTTCAATGGATAATGAACATCCGTTGAGATATAAATTCTGACTTAGCCAAAATTTTATTTTTGACAGGAAATATCAACTTTTACTCTGGTTGCTTTAAAATTTGCTTAGACATCAAAATGAATTAAGAATAATTAAGCATACCTAGTTCACTTACCAACCTAGTAAAGGTGGATTCATCAAGTGGCTTGGTAAAGATGTCCGTAAGTTGTTTCTCACTTGGAATAAAATGAAGTTCCACAGTACCATTCATAACATGCTCTCTAATGAAATGGTACTTAATGTCAATGTGCTTGGTCCTTGAATGTTGTACTGGATTTTCAGTGATTGTAATAGAACTTGCGTTATCACAGAAAATATTAATTTTATTCATCTATAGACCATAGTCCAACAGTTGATTTTTCATCCATAAAATTTGCACAACAACTACCAACAACAATATATATAGCTTTAGCTGTAGAAGTAGAAACTGAATTTTGCATTTTCTGAACCAGGATACTAGCTTGTTTCCTAGAAATTGACAGGTTCATGTTGTACTTTTTCTATTTATTTTACAACCTACATAATCTGCATCTGAATAACCAGGTAGATACTGATTACTAGATTTAGTGTAAATACTGCGTAGAGACTGATTACTTAAATTTACCGTACGTATACAGTCTTCTCCAGAAATTGGTTGACTGCATATTTGAACCGGAATATCTTGTAGTAAATTGTTTCTAATTTCCTCATTTTCACTTACATACACTGCCAATCAGGGTATCATATAAATCAAAAACTATATACTCTACCAAGCGCTTTGAGACATTTCTATGTATTAAATGGGTTGACTCCATATTTAAACATAAATAATATGGCAAAGTATGTGCTTGTATGTTACTTAATTTCAATTACACAGATTCAAGTCCATTATACCGTATAGGTATAAAAACTAATATTACAATAAAAAAATAAACACAAACATCACAGACTGGACTAACCTGATTCTTCTGATTCATTGTTAAAGTTATCAACTCTTGATAGAGGTGTTAGATGAGAATGGCGTAAAAAATTACCTGCATCCATGTCAGGAATGATACAAAAGTAGTTATACAATATGAGATGTAATAATATACAGGATTGTTCTGCGATAATTGTTCAGTATAGTTCATTTCATATGTCAAGTTAGCGTTAATTGCTTGTAGAGGACCATGGCTGAGATGTGCTTCTTTCGTCATCCACAAACATTGCTTGATCGGAGAAGGTTTGGAACCTGTTTAAGTAACAAATATACGGCATTAGCTATAAGGAAATTCATAGAGTGAACCTTGGATAGAGTTTCTTATGATCTGAATTGCACGACATATACTGGCTCTGCTTAGGATTTAATCGGCTGAAAGAGGCTTTGGTAAACAATATATCTGGTTTCTGATTCTCCTTGCCACTAACTGCTCGTAACAATGCATCTTCACGCAAACTTGGTGGATTAGATCCAGGTATAACTAAACAAAAGAGTAAAGAAAAACTTATTAATGTATACAACATAACTTATAAGGAATCATAACAGCGGTCAAATGAGATATCGTGTAAAAATTCAAAAAATAATAGGGTACATCTATCATTGTTGACGGATTTAGACTGGTGATTCTCTGTAGGATGGAGATTAGTCCTGTCTGAAAGAATATAATTGACAATTCTCCCACGAACCCTACGTTTTATATATGGTTTGACAAAATCAACAAATCAGTTAAAAATAAATAAGGAAATGTTTACATGCTGCATCATCATGAGGATTAAAACCTTGCTCACTGGTGGCATCAGATGGATTCAAGGTTTTCTCAATATTACCTCCACGAACACGCTTGAATCCTGAAATTGAACATATTGAGAAGAATGTCATGTATCGTTTCTATCATGAAAACATCAAACAATCTAACCACACAGTTCTGGAGACACCAAGGGAAAACATCAAACAATCTAACAAAAATAGTTATGGAGCAACCAAGGTTTAGAAGCAATACATTGAGACTGCATTGTAAACTCCAATCAAAGTTTTTAAGTTCAGAAACAGTATTGTAACTCCATTGTAATCCGTCGACTGAGGGAGAGAGAGGGGCAGGATGATTTGGAAAAAGAGAGAGAAAATGATGTAACAAATTGGAGAAAATCATGCATGATTTGATTTGTTCAAATCATTTTCCATAGATAGCTTTAATTTTGAAATTTAAATAATAACCATATAGATTAAGATGGGTCAATTGAACTTAATTGGGTAGTCCATGGATCTAACAAAATGTATAGGATTTGGGTCATTGGTAATTTGTTTTACCCAAATTGTTAAATGGGTAAATTAGAGAGTAGTCATTAGGTATTATATATAATTAGGCCCAGAAATAATAATTTTGGGGAATAATATATAAAATAATATTTTCAAATAAATATAATATTAATGCCAAAATTCCCCAAAAATCATGAACGATTCAAAAATGCAAAAGTAATCGATCTTTGAAATATGCATAATTTTATAAAAAATGAATATATGAATTTTGTGGTCTTTGACGTCTCGGCAGGATCCTGGTCCGATCAATTTTAATAAACCGAAATATTTTCTAAATTAATATTAAACCTCGAAAACACATATAACATATGTAAATGCACGTAGAACGATACAAAACAGGTACTGCATAATAAACGCACTTTTACACGCGTCCAAACTGCGTATAATTTCATATAAATACATTTTAGACACGTAATGAATATCCGGAAAATACTCTGGTCCTTACAGGACCACATACAAATCTACCGCATGTTAAATCATGGCAAGACACGTTTTTAAATAATATTAAACATATAATAATTCATTTAACACGTACCAAAATAGCCGTAAAATATTATTTTTAATATTTTTAAACCTTACCCTATGCCCGGGTGAACACGGATACACTATCAAGTAATATTTCCAAACACATAAAATATTGATGCGAGTACAAATATCCACTTGATCCCCAATACTGGCAAATTCACTCAGTTTTACCGATATCGATAAAACGATCGGCTTTCAGATAAAATTTTGAAATAGTAAAAGTACTTACCTACTTTCACAATAGCTGACAGAATTTGACACCAACTATCAATTAGCATATTAAGCCATTTAATAACACGAATTCATCAAGCAGGAATAAAATATCCATAATTTTATTCCTTTTAAATTGGAAAAATCACATAAAATCATTTAAATAATAATAATAATTTATAAAAATCCGGGATATCACAATTTACACTCTGGAACGAAGCCATCTACAACAAAGGCTCTACCTAGAATATCTTTTTGATCAATCAAGTATCTGAAAAGTAAACAAACTAGAAATGTCTGCATGACTTTGGCTACAGATGCCTCATCCTAACTCAAAGGGAAATCACTGTCAAACTTGAAGCTAAAGCGGTAAGAAGAATTTCAGTTACATATTTAAAGAACTACATAGTCTACAATCAGGAAGTCAAAAGGAATATTATGAAGTTAATTCATGGTGAACCTGGTGAGAAGAAGACTCAAAAATTAAAAGATCATATTATTGAAAATGGTGTTAAAACAAATGATGAGAAGTATGACTGAAAAGTTAATGTATTAATGTTTTCAGAGAATTCATCATGTCAACTGCTAAACCAAAGCATTAGGAAATAACAGTTGAACAGTAAAATGGAATAACCATTGATCATTTCAAAGAGAAAGCCATTAATCAAAAAGAGCTACCCATCGATGAGCTCTCAGTTGATAGAGAAACTAGAGTGACATCAACTACTGATAAGGGTAAAGTCTCTAACTCAGAGGGAGTTTCAAGATATGTCAATTGCCACTCTTTGTAGCTCAGAAATGTCTCATTGTCAACATCAAACTTGCCTCATCAAAAAAAATTAACAAGTATACATATTCTCAACTCATATTTTGAAGACACATCTATCAAGGATACGGAACTAGAGGAATCACCTTAGAGGAATGCTTGTACAACAACTTTTTACTCTGAAAGAAACCAAGAAAGTGAAAGAATATCTTCTAGAATCAACTTGGTTTACATTCAATCAACAAGTGTCAAACCAACTGTAACACCCCCAAATCCGGGGTCGGGGATTCGGGTTGTCACGGTCCTTATTTCCACTCATAACACTTTACTTTAATTAAATAAATAACTGCATATTATGACCCCATAATGATACCCACTCCACAACATGTTATAGTCTCAGAGATAAAATTAAAATAAGTAATAGTTGTTGAATTCCACAAGTTAAAAGTTATTACAAACCCAAAATGATTACTTAATAGGTTTACAGTTCTTTGCCATTATCCAACACAAGTTATAATTATACATAAATGGATTACCAAAAGCTGACCACCTAAACTACAGATAGATCTACCTCTGCATCAATGGCGGCTAAAATATCAGTGGGAAGACGTGGGATGCTTTCCACGCTCTTGCGGTGGGTCTGCTTGAGTCTGACCATCTTGTCTAGATGTTGTATGATGATTGAACAAAGCAAGAGTGAGCGATACAGCTCACAAAATAACAAGTATATTATGATTAATAATAGAAAGTATCTTTATCGATGGTTTTTTTAAAAATCTCTATTTTGCATAAGATAATCATTTACTAGATATAGTTTAAATGATGAAGTTACAAGATACTTCAATATACTATATATCTTTTCAGAAAAACTTCTTGAACTGCTACTGTTCAAAATATAATTAGTTTTCAAAAGTTCATCTCATAGATGAAGGTACAAGGTAAAACTTGTATAAAACATTTTCGCGGATACTCTTGAGGGCTTTTATCCACTCCATGAATCTCAAATATTTGATCATTAACAAAATATGAGGTTACGAGATATTTCATTTGATGAAAACATCATTTTGAAATCTCGACCCTGCGAACACTCATCAGTCACCCAGCCGTAGCCTTTTAATCGAGGTGATGTAGGTATTGTTGCAGAAATATTCAGACTGGATGGTGAACTCATTATGGGAGTTTTCCTCTCCAGGAAGATAACTTACGATGATCAGTCGCAGTAGTACAACCACATAATGTTTTACATGTAGAGGAGAATACTCGAATATATTCATCGACAGCATGCTGGACTCCTAAGGAATGGACCGTCTCAGCAGAACTTCCGGGCCATTTGGGCCAATAAAATAAGGCTGGGCCGGCGCCACTCGACCACTTATACTACTCCTAGTTTAGATGAAATCCATGAATATGAAACGTAAAGCTCGTCTCCCTTTTCCCCAAGTAAAACGTGTTGATACGGCTCCACCAAAAAACCGTATTTAGTTGGAAAAGAAAACTCACCGGTATTTCCCAAGCGATGCCTGTTAATGGATTAAACTTGTTCCGAGAATTTACTTCCAGAATGTTGGGTAACTAATCAAAAACTTCTTTATCTATTCAGCAACTTTGTTGCGAATATAAAAATACAACACTCAGCAGGATCCCCTATTTTTGAGCGAATATTTAAATCCCCTTTATAAAGAATATTTAAAGTTAAAAACGGGGTTTGGGGTCCTCTCTATACTTTTGAAAATGGTTTTGATAAGGTTTGAAAATAATCTCTGAAAATATATAAAGTATGAATGATTTAAATAATATCAATCATTTTCCAAATTATTAGGCGAATATCGAAACCTTATTCTTTAATTGAATAAAGAATATTATTTAATAAAAAAAGCAGAGTCATAAGTCCTCGAATAAATATTCAAAACTAATTTTCTATTAATAAATAAACTAAGATTAATAAGTAGAATCTTTATTCAAATAATTAAAATAATCATTGATCATAATAAAAATCTTAAATGAATACTCATAAAATAATATTCACTTATAATTTAAAACTATTAAATAAATATTATTCGATTAATAATTTTGAAAATTATATATAATATACTCGGGAACATCACCTCCCGGTTCAGGTGAAATGTTCAACTTGTATGCCCTACTCTAAGAGGATACACAAAATATCGCTAAATACTAGCATACGTATTATGTAGCTCGACAACTCAACTTTAAATCAATTATATTTGACAAAAATACCATTATTTGAAACCATGCATGCTTATATATATTGTAAGATTTTTCCAACAATACTCATGCAATTATCTTAAGATAACGCAAATATATATATATAAATATATATCATCACAATAACGGTAATACGGGTAGGAAACTTGCTTGAGTGTCCAGGGGTGGCAATGAGCTTAGGGTGGGTCCGATGACCTATAAAAAACAACATAAGCCTGAATTAATCCTCGATCTCTTAAGAAACTACACTTTATTCATATATACCCTAACGCTCGCATTCACGCTTGAAGATTTACATTTGTCACTCGCGTACCCTCGGCCCACCTTTTATATAAAATTGACCGTTAAACATTTTAAGGTGAATCTTTTGCAAGAATCTAACTAAATTCCTAAGATACTTTACATAATTGTTTCATTTTCTGATTAGTCTTTAGGGGCCTTCAATATGGTCTCAAAGTTAGTCGAGGGGTGGGGGTTCACTCGCAAAACACCGTTGCTTAAAATGGTCATTTCTCCTAAACCGTAAGTCGGATTAAAGCGATCCACATATCAAAATGAAGCTTAAATCATAAAATATCCAATGATGGAAGTAGTTAGTTCATACCAGTGAGTTTCGGGTCCAAAATTTAAGCACAAAATAGTTTAAAGAAAATCAGACATTACGTTGACTATACTTTAGCGATTCCCAAATTTTCACAACACCAAATCACACAATACCAACTACAATTCAACAAAAACTCAAGATCCTTAAATTTACTACTGAACTAAGTCAAAACAAGCTCAATAATCGCAAATCCAACAAGTATCATACTATCTCCATAATCAACAAAACTACTTAACAATTAAAGCTTCTAAACATGCTTAAACATTCAATTTACTAATTATCCATCCAAACCAACTTAAAACTCAAACAATCAAACTTAGTACTAAGGGTTTTGAAGATTTATACCTTGCTTGGAGAGTGGAGAATCACTGGGAAATCTCAAAGAACGTCTAACTATCTCTAGTAAGCTTGGATCTTACAAACAAAATCAAAAAAACACAAAGTTAGATCTTGAAAACACTATTCATCATAAACTTTGATGAATTGTTTAGCTATGAAAACCATGAAATCTAGAGCTCAAAATCATGGCATAGCTAAGTTATGAAATATGGAATCCACAGAAACAAACCTCTAGAATTATGCTTGAGTGGAGCTAGGGTTTTGGAATTTTTCTTCTTTGCATTTCTTGGAAAAGCCGAGAGCAAAGTTGGGAGGGGGGAAGAAGAAAGCTCTTGCTTCTTGCCTTGGTAATTGTGTGATAATTTAGTTTGTTGATGTTTAACCTTGGTTAAATGGGTGATTAAAATGCTTGGCTAAGAATCATCCTTGGCTCAATATATTGGCCAATGCTTGCATCATCAAGCTTATATCCCCTTCTAATCTCTTTCATTAGTACTTGATTTCTTGATAAATCTCCTTGTTATTTGAATAAGCTTGATCATTGGTCGGTTATCTATTTTAGGGTTCGCTTAACTCTCGTTCTCGTTGATCGTTTTGAGGGATCATATCCGGGATCTTATTACTTGGGTTTCCCTAAACCTTTCTTAAAATATTATATTTCTTTAATGATCCTCTTTTTATAATCATTGAATTGAATTCCTTTTAATCATGTTACCTTATACTTAATTCCTTCGGTATCTGGTGGAATTTCGGGAAAAATCAAAGTGTTCGAATTCAAATTATAACGACCTTTACATACACTCATTTACATTATGGAATAATAATACAATCTCAGAATTTCCATAACAGAACTCTTGTATAATGTGGTATGATAAAATTTCCTTAATCAGCAAAAATCCGCAAAAGTTACTATTCAAAAGGGTTTCAAAATTTACAAAAATTGGGGTTATTACAGTCTCCCCTCCTTGAAAGGATTCCGTATCAGAATCAGATAAAAATAAATGGGGATACTTTTCTAGCAATGTGCTCTCTAGTTCCCAATTCTATTCCTTCACATTATGATATTGCCATAGAACTTTGACTAGCTTGATCACCTTGTTTTGAAGCACCTGCTCTTTTTGATCCGTGATCCTCACTGGTTGCTCTACATAGGTCAAGTCTGGTTGCATGTCCAAGTGCTCATATTCTACTATGTCCTTGGCGTCCTGATGATACTTCCTTAACATTGATATGTGGAACACATTATGAACTTGTTGCAGGTTCGGGGGTAGGGCTAGTTCATATGCTAACTTCCCAATACGTCTTAATATCTCGAAGGGTCCAATGTACCTTGTACTTAGCTTGCCTTTCTTCCCGAACCTCATCAATCATTTCCAAGGGGATACCTTTAACAGTACTAGGTCCCCTACTTCATATTCCTTGTTCTTTCGGGCCAAATTAGTATACTTCTTCTATCAATCTTGGGCTGCTACCAGTCGTCCGCTGATTAGATCTACTATATCCTTGGTCCTTTAGACCATGTCGGGCCCGTGCATCTTGCGCTCTCTAACTTCATCCCAATATAAGGGAGATCGGCATCTTCTTCCGTATATGGCCTCTTAAGGCGACATTCCAATGCTGACATAAAAGCTATTGTTGTAAGAAAACTCAATCAATGGCAAGTGATCATCCCAACTTCCTTTAAAGTCTATTGCACAGACTCTCAATATATCCTCTAGCGTCTAGATGGTCCTTTGACTTTGCCGTCCGTCTGGGGATGGTAAGCGGTAATCATGTCCATTTTGGTTCTCACACACTCCTGAAAAAATCCTCCAAAACATGGAGTTGAATCTAGGGTCTCGGTCTGAGACAGTGTATGTTGGAACTTCATGTCGCATCACTATTTCCTTAAGGTAAATGTCTACCAGTTTATCGACTTTGTATCTCTCATTGATTGGAATAAAGTAAGTTGACTTCGTTAGTCGGTCTATAATTACCCATATAGCGTCATGATTGGCTTTGGTCCTTGGCAAACCTACTACAAAATCCATGGCTATTTGTTCCCATTTCTATTCGCGAATCTCCAGGGGTCGTAAAGTCCACTGGGCCTCTGATGTTCTGCCTTCACTCTCTGGAAGGTCAAAAATTTGCTCACCCATTCTGATACGTCTCTTTTCATGTTACGCCACCAATAATACTCAAATCTTTATACATTCTGTGCTCCCCTAGTGAAGGGAATACCTCGAACTATGACTTTAATCTAAGATCTCGTCCTTAAGTTCTTGAACTTTTGGAACCCAAATCCTGTAAAAATACCTCATTATTCCCTTGTCATCTATCTCGCTGCTGATTTCATCTTCAGTCATTGTCTCTCTGCCTTCATTATTCACTTTTTTTTGGCACAATCTGATCTTTTTCAATAACTCGGGCTGCATTACAATCTCAAACAGCTTTTCATTACCGACTCCGATTACCTTCATTTCTATCTCCATTTTCTTGAAATCTCTTAACAACTCTTTCGAAGACATTATCATATTAAGGGCGTCATCCACCACATTGGCCTTCCCTGGATGAAAAAGAATCTCACAATCATAATCCATGATTAGCTCTAACCACCTCCTCTGGCGCATGTTGAGGCTCTTTCTGCGTGAAAATGTACTTGAGGCTCTTTTGTTCTGTGAAGATCTCGCAGTTCTCTCCATATAAGTAGTGCCTTCAAATCTTTAAGGAAAAAACAATTGCCGCGAGTTCAAGATCATGGGTAGGATATCGAATTTCATATTTCTTTAATTTCCTTGATGCGTATGCGATTACCTTGCCGTGCTACATAAGCACGCACCCTAATCCCTTGTGCGAAGCATCACTGTAAATCACAAAATCCCCTTTTCCATCTAGCAACGCCAACACAGGGACCATCACCAATCTTTTCTTCAGTTCTTGGAAGCTATTCTCACATTTCTCGGTCCATTTGAACTTCTCAGTCTTACGAGTAAGTCGTGTTAAAGGGGCTGTGATCTTTGCAAAATCCTGAACAAATCTACGATAGTAACCGGCCAATCCTATGAAACGTCTTACCTCTATGGGTGTGGTTGGCCTTTCCCAATTTGAGACCTCATCTATCTTGTAGGGGTCGATCGATACTCCTTCCTTATTGATCACGTGTCCTAAACATTGTACTTCATTTCTCCAGAATTCGCACTTCGAGAATTTGGCATACAACTATTCCTTCCTGAGCATTCCTAGAGCTATCCTCAAATGCTCTGCATGCTCTTCCTCGGTCCTTGAGTAGATTAAAATTTCATCAATAAAAACTATCACACACTTGTCCAAATACTTATTGCACACTCTATTCATTAAGTCCATAAAAGCTTCTGGGGCATTGGTTAATCCAAAGGATATCACTAAAAACTCATAATGCCCATATCTAGTACAAAACGCAGTATTTGGAATATCTTCGGGTTTAATCCTTAGTTGATGATATCCAGTTCTCAGGTCAATTTTAGAAAAGTAGACAACATCATTTAGTTAGTCGAACAAATCATCTATTATGGGTAACGGGTACCTATTCTTTATGGTTAGCCTGTTCAACTCTCGGTAGTTGATGCGCAGCCTCACACTTCTATCCTTCTTCTTAACGAACAATACTGGTGCTCCCCAGGAGACACACTGGGTCTTCTCCAATAGTTCTTACAACTGGGTAGCTAATTCCTTCATTTCTAACAGGGCTAACCGGTATGGTACTTTCGAAATTGGTGTTGTCTTTGGGGCTAGCTCAATAGCAAAATCAATCACTCTATCAGGTGGTAGTCTTGGAAGATCTTGTAGAAATAAATTTTCAAACTCGTTGACTATCAGAATATCCTGCAAATTGGGCACCTCCCTCTGAGTGTCCACCACATAGGCTAAGTAAGCGTCGTTTCCTTTGTGTAATATCCTCTTGGCTTGGGCCGGGGTCAAAAACTTCTCTGTCTGTCTCTTTCCTATGAATATGACTTTATTCTTTCCTAAGATATTTAACTTAACTTTCTTCCCTTTACAGTCTATTTGAGCATCATTGTTGGATAGCCAGCCCATTCCCAAAATTACATCAAATTCCCTAATTTAAAAAGAATTTGATCAACGCTAAAAGATTGTTCACCTATGCCTAAATCGCAAGCGGGGTGAATCTGGTTAACATAATTAATCTCATGGTTGTCTATTTCTACATGTAAAGACTCTTTCAAGGGTTTAGCTTTAAGTTTCAATTTATGCACAAAGTCCCTCGATATAAAAGATTTAGTCGCTCCAGAATCAAATAAAGCATTTTCACTGACTGAATTAAGAGAAAGGGTACCTGCTATCACATCTGAGTCTTTCAGAGCATCCTGAACTGTCATGTTAAAGGTCCTAGCAGTTGGTGGCTTATTGGAGGCAGCCCTATTCACTCCTGAAGCCGCTGGTTTATTCGTTAGGCAATCTTTCCTCATATGACCCGGACGTCCACACCCAAAACAAGTGATGGCCTGACTGACAACGGGGGTTGGCGAAGTGCACTTGTTGGAATGATGACCCACCTGACCACACTTAAAATGTGTTACTACCTTCACTCCATGTAATATCCGGGATATATCGTGTAATTATTTTTGCTAATAAATAATTATTATATGTGTTCAGTATATATTCTGTGAATTATTTGTTAAGTGTTAAATGTGTTTGGATGTTTAAAAATAATATTAATTGAGTATTTTAATTTTTATATGTCCAAAATAAAATATAGATAATTGTCATATCTTCCTAATTATTTTTATGTTGATTTATGATTTTATAGGAAATATATGGATTTTATAAAATCTTTTTCCGAGTATTTAAAAACTATTTTATACAATCGGGAACAAACCGACATCATCTGTTTTTACGTTTTTATAACCCAAAACTCTTTCGAGAACTCCTTCCTAACCTAATTGCAATATTCCGAACATTTTCCATGTTTCGACTTTTTCGATCCGGCGTACGGTTTGTCCAGCGCGGGTCTCGGCGCAACATTTTCGATACATTATTCATTTCGGTAAATCAATAAAACTCGTATTTTCGATAAACGAGATCTTTTTATTAAACTATCACAATTATCACCTCATAATACGTGTAACCAGGCGCTGAGACAAAGACCGCATTACAAATTGTACTGATTTGGATAATTATCTCGAAAACCGGTATTGTTTGGATCAGTTTTTATAAATAAACGTACTATTTTATATCCGGAATGATCCAACGGGATATTAATTTTCCGTAATTATAAATAGCCTTTACCGTATATTATTCCGTATCAAAAATCATTTGCAGTCAGTAATTAAATAAATTTCCAGAGAAAATTCATATATTCATAAACCTTTCTGAAAATCAAACCAACAATCGGAGGTGTTGCCGGAGTCCGTTTGGAAAGCTCGAGTACTCAAAACGAAGGTCTTGAGGTGTACTATTAGATTCTGTGAACCATATACCTGCAGAAATCAAGGTTTATTTTCTGGAAATTTGTTTATTTTTCGAATTATTTTTTTGAAAAATATGAATTTTTGTACGGATGATTGTTTGAATGATTTGATAATTGCATGTTGTAGAGCTTGTTTTCCTGATGATTTTCATATGTCATATGTCTAATTTGGAGTTCAATAACATGTTCAAAATTGAGTTTAATCTTTAAAATTTAAAATTAGGGTTTATAACCCGTATGAATGTTTTCAATTAAAATTTGGGGCTTTTTGATTTAGGGGTTATTAGCTGTTGATTTATAGTGGGTTGTGTTCCTTATGAAATTTGCAATCGATTGATATATAGCTCGTTAACAGAGGATGTCTGAATCGAATGGAGTTCTATTTTGAAGTTTTCGATGTTTCGCCGGAAACCGGCGATGTTCTTGGTCATTTTCCGGCCAGGACAGGGATGATTGATGTGTTTTGATTGCATGAATAGGTTCCTGGTGTTGTGTAGAGTATATCTGGAGCAGATGGTAAGGTGAGGGTGCCAGAATCGTGTTCTCCGGCCACCCCTGTGTTTTCCGGCGACTGGAACTGTAAAATTACAGTTTAGTACCTCAATTATTGGGGACGACGAAGTTCAGTCCGTGAACTTTCTGGAGTTTGCAAATTTAGGATTCCTGTTTTAAAAATATTCAAAAATCATATTTTCTATTTATTTTAATTATGAAAATTCATTTTTAATTTCTGAAAATTCTAAAAATTATTATTTTAATTCCAAAAATTATTTTTAATTCAAAAATAAATCTGAATTAATTAGTTAATTAATTTCAATTAATATTTAATTGATTAATTGATCAATTAATTCAAAAATTAATTGATGAATTGATTTATTTTATTATTAATTGATTTTAATTAATTATTTAATTAGATTTAATTATTTAAAAATGATTTAAACAGTCCGAAAAATAGTTTTGAGCTTTAAAATATTATTTTAAATTATTTTCAAGGCTCGATAATTATTATAAAATTGCTTTGAAGCCAGATTTGGCCAGTCGAACCCTGTTTATTACTCCGAAATTGATCCAACGACCCGTTTTAATTCCGAAAAATGTTTTAAAAATCATTTTAAATACCCGAAAGCCTGTTTATGACCCGGGACTTCTTTATAAATGATATATTGATTATTTGACATGTTATATGCTATATGTGACTTGTTGGTTAACTGTCGGTATATATATTCGATGTTTACTTGTTTATAGTATAACTTTCAATCCGTTAATTAGATTTGGGTAAAAGGAAGGGTAGATAGAAGTGTGTTTCGAATAGAATCGTATGAGTTAAATATTGATAGATGCTTATGATATGTGAGCAGAAGAGGTAAGGCGTAGGAAAGGGAAACAGATAGTCGATGAGTAGACGGTTGTGATTGAAAGTTAGAGAAGTATAGCAAGCTAATACCAGGCAAGTGTTCTGAACTTTCTCAAGATATATTGTAGTGGATTGATAGTCCTGTTCTATATTGCAAGTGCTTTGAAACACTGAACCCAAAACCCTGATTCCAGTTATTGATCTTGAGCCGTAAACTTTATTCGTTCTAAACCATTGTGTTACGACCGGCATTTTATGTAATATTATTTGTGGATTGGGTATAATATTAAAGTCAAATGAAAATATATTCAATGATTGTGCGCTAGTGTGAGTGAAAATTTCTGCATTATAAATTTGCTTTGTGTAGTATATGATTTTTCAAAGCAAGAGTTTATTTAATTTCTTTATTTTTGATTTATAAGGAATATTCTAAGTTTTGGAAAAAATTTCTTTTAAAAGGTATTTGTTAGGGCGAAAACATGCACTAATATTCACGCAAGTATACGCGTTCGCAAGTAATATAGAATAATTTCTAGTTCGTTCCCTCAGAGACTCAGACTAAGTTATTGTCTAATTAAACTCACTCACCAATGTATGATTACTTCTCAATGTTAAGATAATACTTAAAATTGTTTTTTAAATATTAATTATAATTAACTACTTAATTAACCACTTAACTAACACTTCAATTTATCAATAATAAAACACTCATGAGATCACAACTTCATTATTACTTCCTTCTATAGCCATTGTTATTACCTTTAGCATGTGACAGTGATGATATTAATCGAATAACACGGAACTGATAAAAGCCAACTTTCATTGTACTAATACCATTCTACCAAACATCCATAATTAAGATAGAAGTTGAATAGTCATCAATCATGTTGAGTTCCTATATGTCTACAGAAATTGACAACATAACGATTTAAGCACAAGTTATTCCTTTTGATTATATAGGGCAAATAAAACTGTTAGAGTTACCCACTAATCATGCACAACGTACATGAACCTATGCTAGCATGGCAAGTTCTAAATCTCAAGATCCACCATCGCTTCACAAGAGATTAACACCCTATCTTATATGTTCGCGACGCACATAAGACGAATACGCACAACCAATACTAGATATCATGCAATCATCACACACTAAAGTATTAAACAATTAACTAAAGAATTCCATAATAAATCCGTTGCAACCCCATGATTATGATTAGCCCATAATAGAACTTATCGCCATCATGGGTTCATATGAAATCATGATAAACAACACAAGAAAATAATAACTAAACTAATTATATTAAAACAGAGTACGTCACAAGAGTAAATAAGTCAAAGCAAGAAAACTAGCATCCAACGTTACAACGAAACAAGAATCACAAGAAAATATGCTTCCTCTTCGCTGCAGTGTGCCAAATCGGTCTTCTTCCTTATCTCCTTCTCTTCTTGCGCAAAACACAATCTAAAACATAATCTCCTTTTTTCTCTCTGTGAAAACGTCTCTAATCTACTTATATAATAGTCCCCTAAAACTCAGATTACATAGAAGTTGGAAGCCAAACAGAAGTAGAAGTCTAAAATAATTTATCCTTTTCCCCGACCCTGCGCGGCCGCTCAGCATTTCTGCGCGGGCGCGCAAGGCTGCTGCGCGGCCGCTCAGCATTGCTGCGCGGGCGCGCAGGACCCTACTGGAAAAAATCCAGGTTTGCTCCATTTCTTCGCCGTAATCTGCCCGTTCTTTTCCTCTCGCAATGGTGAACACATGCCAAGGCTTATTCTTGATGATTCCTCCTCCGAAATGCAACTAATACCCTGAAATGCATAAACACTAGAAAAATGCATCAAATACACAAAATACTTGATTTCAAGACACCAATTTAAGCCATTTTAAGACGTTCTAAGTGGTATAAAATGCCACTTATCAGTATTTTGTTCACAAATTTTGAAAATGATTTTATAAAGTCTCTAAAAATCCAAGTTATTTTATGGTATAAATTTTATAATTTTTGAACTTGTATTTTATTTTATAAAAATAAATCATTATAGATTTTAGTTGTCATATTTATCAAATTACATAAGAGACCAAGCATGCAAATCACCCTTCTATTCTCTCAAAGGGAAAATAAGACTTTTCCAACCCCACTAACTCATTTGATTATTACCAAATTACTACCTTAGCCTTGCATGCAAAATGGCCTAACTTTAACCAAGGGACATTTTTGTAAATTCTCACTTCCACTCATCATTTGTAAACCAAATAGCATAAAACAAAGAAATCAAAGTGGGAGAAGTCATTCTCATTCCACACTCCAACACACCACAAATTTCCCTCCTTTTCCCCCTCCCACCTTGCTCTCGGCCGAAGGCCGAAATTCCCCACCCCCTTCCATTTTTCAATTCATTCTTCATCTTCCCAAGTGTAAATCTTTTACCTACATTCATCTTATATACTTTCCAAGTGTTTTGTGACATGGAAGTTGAAGTTCCATAGATGCATGTGTAGTTCTTATATGATCTCCAAAGAGAAACTCTTGATTCTTGTGAATTCAAGAGCTCTCTATGAGATATATTATGTATATGTGCTAACTAAGTGCTTTATGGAGATATCATGCTTTAAAATCCTTTGCATGCTACTGAAATTTTATTATATATTTATGTTTAGCCATGCATGTTAGTTTTAAGACATTAAAATGATGATCAACCATGTTTTGTATGCTACTCTTTTCAAAATCATGTAGTTATGTTTAAAAATCTATAAATTCGAAATATGTATGCTTAAAATAGATTGTTTCTATGATAAATTTCTTATTAATACTTAAAAGAAGTTATATTTCATGATTATTAAGGATGAGTATTAGGTGCAAGTCAATTTTGCAAGCATTTAAAACTTTATGCCTAGCCGAAATCTTGTTATGTGTTTTCCATGAGTTGCATGTTTTATATTTGGTTGCATGTTGTTGTTTTTGGGCATGGATGATCTCACCCAAGTTTATTTTGAGAATAAGGGAGTTATTTCAGTAGATCACCATGTATAAGTCTTGGTTTAAGTATTGAGTTGTTGTTAGTTGAGTTTGTCAAATCAAAACCTTGGAAAATGAGAGTTATAGTTTCTGCAGAAAAATTAGTTTAGTACCCTGAGGTTTAGAGTAAGTTTTGACCATGTCATTGGTGTGCACTTTGAGGCCCAAGCTACCAGAAGTTAGTATTGGGAGTATATAAAAGGTTTTAGGAGTTGGTTGGAGGTTTGCATGTCATTTGGTTAGGTGCACAAGTAGAATCACAAAATCTGTCCAGCAGGGGACAGTTTTGTTGCAACTTAGAAATAGGGAGATTTGACCATGTCATGGGTAGGCCCTCATTAGGCCCAATTGGCCTTAGTTAGAAGGAGTGTCAGATAAGTTTTTCCAACCATAGTTCATAGGATATGAGTTAGAACCTTTGGATAGCCTTGGAGATACTCCGACAAGAGAAGTTGTATGCCAAGTTCACCAAATGTGAGTTTTGGTTAAAGGAAGTTCAATTTTTGGGGCATGTTATTGGAAATGAGGGAGTTAAAGTGGATCCGGCAAAGATTGAGGCAGTTATGAGTTGGGAGAGGCCAAAGACTCCTACGGAAGTGCGAAGTTTTCTAGGATTGGCCGGATACTATAGAAGATTCGTCAAGGATTTCTCGAAGATCGCCACGCCATTGACCAAGTTAACCAGAAAGAATCAAAAGTTTGAATGGAGTGCAGAATGTGAAGATAGCTTTCAAGAGTTAAAGCAGAAGTTGGTAACAGCTCCGGTGTTGGTACTTCCAGATGATCAAGGGAATTTTGTAATATTCAGCGACGCTTCACATAAGGGTTTGGGTTGTGTGTTGATGCAACACAGTAAAGTGATCGCATATGCGTCAAGACAGTTGAAGCCACATGAGTTAAAGTACCCGACGCATGACTTGGAACTAGCCGCCATAGTGTTCGCACTTAAGATTTGGAGACATTACCTGTATGGAGAGAAGTGTGAAATCTACACGGATCACAAGAGTTTAAAGTACATTTTTACTCAGAAAGAGCTCAATATGAGGCAGAGGAGATGGCTGGAATTGATCAAGGACTATGACTGCTCGATAAATTACCATCCTGGAAAGGCGAACGTAGTGGCCGATGCTCTGAGTAGGAAGGAGATATTGAATATGATGATAACATCAAAAGAGATAACTGAAGAAATCGAAAAATTGGAATTGGAACTTTGTGCTTATGGAAAAGTCGAGGAAGTTTGTCGTGCAATGACCTTTCAGCCAACACTAGTGGAAAAGATAAAAAAGTGTCAAGAGGAAGTGATGGAAAAAGAGAAGAAACAGTTATCTGGAGAGGAGATTAATACTCAAAGGGATGAGCAAGGGATACTAAGGTTTTCATCCAGAATATGGATTCCCCATGTACCTGAATTAAAGAATGAGATCCTCCATGAAGCCCACAATTCGAAATTTTCAATCCACCCGGGAAGCACCAAGATGTATCGAGACTTAAAGAAGAACTTTTGGTGGCCAAATATGAAGCGAGACGTGGCAGAATGGGTTGCGAAGTGCTATACTTGTCAGAAAGTAAAGGCAGAACATCAACGACCAAGCGGATTAATTCAGCCCCTGAAGATTCCAGAATGGAAATGGGAAAATATCGCTATGGACTTTATAGTAGGACTACCGCGAACGAAATCCGGACATGACGCAATATGGGTTATAGTTGATCGTCTTACGAAGTCGGCGCATTTCCTTCCAATAAACGAGAAGTCGTCATTGGACAAGTTGGTTCATCTGTATGTGCGCGAAATCGTACTAAGGCATGAAGTACCCGTATCAATAGTTTCAGACAGAGATCCCCAATTTAACTCGAGATTTTGGAAGCAATTTCAGGAATGTCGTGGCACAAAGTTGAATATGAGCACGGCGTACCACCCGCAGACTGATGGCCAGAGTGAAAGGATAATTCAAACAATTGAAGATATGTTGCGCAGTTGTGCAATCGATTTTGCAGGAAGTTGGGACGACCATTTGCCATTGATTGAATTCTCTTACAACAACAGCTATCATTCCAGTATCGGCATGCCACCATACAAAGCTTTGTACGGGCGAAAATGTAGATCACCAACAAGTTGGGATGAAGTAGGAGAAGGAAGAATTCTCGGCTCGGATTTGGTACAACAGTTGCATGACTCGGTCAAGTTAATTCAGAAAAGGTTGCTTGCTGCTCTAGATAGACAGAGGAAGTATGCGGATCCAGCACGCAAGGACGTTCAATTCCAAATTGGCGAAGCTGTGTTGCTGAAGGTGTTACCTAGTAAAGGGTTGATGAGATTTGGCAAGAAAGGGAAGTTAGCACCTAGATACATAGGTCCTTTTGAGATTTTGAGTCAAGTGGGAAAGGTAGCCTATGAGTTGGCCTTACCACCTCAGTATCAGCATGTGCATAATGTGTTCCATGTGTCGTTGCTTAAGAAGTACAATCCTGACGCTAGCCATGTGATAGAGTATGAACCTGTAGAAATTCAGGAAGACCTGTCATTTGTGGAGCAATCGGTTAAAATACTCGATTGGCAAGAAAAGACTCTTAGAAATAAGTCAGTAAAGTTAGTAAAAGTACTTTGGAGGAACCCTAAGGTCGAAGAGTCGACTTGGGAGTTAGAGTCTGATATGCGTTCCCGGCATCCTCATCTTTTCTCTTAGATTCTGGGGACAGAATCCATTACAGGAGAGAGGATGTTACGACCGGCATTTTATGTAATATTATTTGTGGATTGGGTATAATATTAAAGTCAAATGAAAATATATTCAATGATTGTGCGCTAGTGTGAGTGAAAATTTTTGCATTATAAATTTGCTTTGTATAGTATATGATTTTTCAAATCAAGAGTTTATTTAATTTCTTTATTTTTGATTTATAAGGAATATTCTAAGCTTTGGAAAAATTTTCTTTTAAAAGGTATTTTGTTCATAAATTTTGAAAATTATTTTATAAAGTCTCTAAAAATCCAAGTTATTTTATGGTATAAATTTTATAATTTTTGAACTTCTATTTTATTTTATAAAAATAAATCATTATAGGTTTTAGTTGTCATATTTATCAAATTACATAAGAGACCATGCATGCAAATCACCCTTCTATTCTCTCAAAGGGTAAACAAGACTTTTCCAACCCCACTAACTCATTTGATTATTACCAAATTACTACCTTAGCCTTGCATGCAAAATGGCCTAACTTTAACCAAGGGACATTTTTGTAAGTTCTCACTTCCACTCATCATTTGTAAACCAAATAGCATAAAACAAAGAAATCAAAGTGGGAGAAGTCATTCTCATTCCACACTCCAACACACCACAAATTTCTCTCCTTTTTCCCCTCCCACCTTGCTCTCGGCCGAAGGCCAAAATTCCCCACCCCCTTCCATTTTTCAATTCATTCTTCATCTTCCCAAGTGTAAATCTTTTACCTACATTCATCTTATATACTTTCCAAGTGTTTTGTGACTTGGAAGTTGAAGTTCCATGGATGCATGTGTACTTCTTATGTGATCTCCAAAGAAAAACTCTTGATTCTTGTGAATTCAAGAGCTCTCTATGAGATATATTATGTATATGTGCTAACTAAGTGCTTTATGGAGATATCATGCTTTAAAATCCTTTGCATGCTACTGAAATTTCATTATATATTTATGTTTAGCCATGCATGTTAGTTTTAAGACATTAAAATGATGATCAACCATGTTTTGCATGCTACTCTTTTCGAAATCATGTAGTTATATTTAAAAATCTATAAATTCGAAATATGTATGCTTAAAATAGATTGTTTCCATGATAAATTTCTTATTAATACTTAAAAGAAGTTATATTTCATGATTATTAAGGATGAGTATTAGGTGCAAGTCGATTTTGCAAGCATTTAAAACTTTATGCCTAGGCGAAATCTTGTTATGTGTTTTCCATGAGTTGCATGTTATATATTTGGTTGCATGTTGTTGTTTTTGGGCATGGATGATCTCACTCAAGTTTATTTTGAGAATAAGGGAGTTATTTCAGTACATCACCATGTATAAGTCTTTGTTTAAGTATTGAGTTGTTGTTAGTTGAGTTTGTCAAATCAAAACCTTGGAAAATGAGAGTTATAGTTTCTGCAGAAAAATCAGTTTAGTACCCTGAGGTTTAGAGTGAGTTTTGACCATGTCATTGGTGTGCACTTTGAGGCCCAAGCTACCAGAAGTTAGTATTGGGAGTATATAAAAGGTTTTAGGAGTTGGTTGGAGGTTTGCATGTCATTTGGTTAGGTGCACAAGTAGAATCACAAAATCTGTCCAGCAGGGGACAGTTTTGTTACAACTTAGAAATAGGGAGATTTGACCATGTCATGGGTAGGCCCTCATTAGGCCCAATTGGGCCTTAGTTAGAAGGAGTGTCAGAGAAGTTTTTCCAACCATAGTTCATAGGATATGAGTTAGAACCATGTGTCACAAGTTAATTCAAGTCAGGGCATTTTCTGCCCAGAAAAACAGGGGAACCTTGGACTTTTAGCTTAGGCCCAAGAAGGCCCAAGCCAGGCCCTTGAGCCACATCAAGTTTGTGAGATGCCCTTAGGTCAGGAGAGTCTTGTGTAAAAGTTTTGAAGGAAAACTTGTAGTTTAAGAGTGTCTAATGTACTCAAGAAACCATAGTTATCATTCTGAAATTTGCACCAGTGAGCACTATCACTTATCACATAGTTTTAGAACACTTAGAAGTGAGTACTAGGTCGACCACCATAGTTGTAAGATAGTATAAGGTCATTAGAGAAAAAGGCACAAGTGAGGGTCAATAGGTTTTGGATAATTTAGGAAAGGCACATCGAGTTAGGAAGCCGAAATTTGAAGACCTTGTCTAGTTTAACGACCAAGTGACTTAAGTTGTGAGTCGAGATCATCCAAGCCTAGTATTGCATTATGGTATATATGGTGTTATTTGGTGTTAATATATGATATGTGAATATGTGGCTATGTGTGTGCAATTGTAATTTAAAAGTGAATATAAATTAAGTGCATATAGGCCTAAGTGCCATCCGTGTTTAATTTTGAGTGGTAAGTAGGTTAAGTTGGTGAGAATATATTATAATGAGGATTATTATTATTTATGTAGGATCTCGAGACGAGGGAAAACTTGCCATAAAGGTCGAGTGAAGCTCCAGTTGTTCCTCCTACCAGTCAGACCAGACCAGCCTATCTCAAGGCAAGTGATTCAACTTGACCTTCGTATTTACTGCTAATAATTCATACATTGCTGCAACTATCTTGAGTCATGTTGTTATATTTAGATCAAGCGTATCTTATGCTTATCTTTGAAATGCCATGAACCCTCGAGTACGTAATGCAAGTAGTTCAAAAATCTTATTCATGATAATATACTAAAGTAATTTGAATGCCATGATAAAAGAATGGGTAGTTACCACTCTTAGTTGATTCTCTTGATTAACATGCTGATGATTCCTAAGTATTGATATCTCATCCTGATACTTGAACCCCTATAGAACCTTACCTTGAACCCTGAAAGTCAGACACTTATCAAAGTGATCCCTCATTGATTGATACCCCTCTTTCTTATCCTAAAGCTTGACAATTCTGATATATTCTGAGCTAAAAATCATTTCTTCATACCTTAACACCCTTAGTATTCATGAAGCTTACATTCTTAATGATCCAGCACTTGAGCCTTGATGAGAAACCATTGCTTTAAGCCCAATTTGGCACTTCCTTTCATGATATCCAATAGCCTCACTAAATTCCCTGGTCTAAACTTTGATACATGAAAACCATTCAGTTACCCTAATAGAGTTTAGTTTTGTGATTCATGGCTCTGAGATTTAGTACCATATTTCCCATGTTTCGAGTTGATCTATAATCCTTTGGTAAAAAAAATGTTTACTGCAAAAAGAGATTTTGTCATAATTCGGCATCAGTTTTTGAAATAAATAAAATGAGGGTTTTTCAGTCCCAAAGGGGGATAAATGTTTTTCTTGAATGGTGGATATGGACTGAGACGCGAGTCCTTTCCACACTTATATTAGGCTTAAAAGTTGCCTAGGGATTCCCATTAATGTTTTAGAACCCAGCGAGGTTCGGGATTACTTCGCGGCTGATCACCGGCTGTAATCCGTAGCGTCATAAAATGATTTTGATTAAGACAAGATTTTAAAATTGTTTTGATGCAAGCAAAATGATGCCATCTCACATAGTTTTTATCTCTCGTTACCTTTGGTTATGTCTTTCCATTGTCATTCTTAAAAGTATATCTCAATTTATGTTTTGTGTCGTACTGTTAGCACTTGTTGAGCATTTGGCTCACTTCTTGCTTTACCCTGATATTACAGCTAGCAGCTATGGTTAGATTCAAACAGACTGCCCGTAAGACCTGTGATGCTGATGCTTATGTTCGAGCTCAGGTAGAATAAGTAATAATAGTTGTGTGAGGACTCGGTATTTTAAATTAGATGTAATAGTTGGTAGTGTTGGGCTGTTCCAAACCCTAAACTGTAAGATCTTGGATTTTGGTTGTGTATTCTTCATTAAAATGATGTAATAGCTATATTTATTTTGCTGTTTAAGTTGGGGGTGTGACAGGTTTTGGTATCAGAGCTACGGTTTAGAGTCCCTGGACAGCCCAAATAGGTTATAGAATATGTGTGTAGGTTATAGATAATATGCGAGAGAGTAGGTTAAGTAAATTATTATTAATACTCCTCTTATTGGTTGTCAGCGAAGGGCGCATTCCTCGTCATCCTCTGGGTCGGACGACACTATTGCTTCCTCCGTGTATGCTGAGTTGAGGCGCGAGTTCAACATGCTTCAGGGCAAGTACGACCGACTGATAGACCGACTGAAGAACGTGTATCCGGACAGCCGAAACTACGAAGGAAAGCCCAAGGAGCAGATGACTGCGAGACTTGAGACCTTGGTTCAGTACGTCAATACTAAGCTTGAGGAGATGCCAGCGCACCGGGATCGTACCAGCCAGTATGTCATTTAGATGGTGGCGGATGAGCTCCAGAGCATTGTGAAGACGCTTCGAGAGGAAAAGACTACCAAGCCCCATTCAGATGGAGTGGAGCCTTAGTTCTTTCCATTTACCTTTCATGTTGTTGTACTATCAGACTCTATGGAATCCCCAGTTGTTTCCGTTTTCCTTTAAATAAGCCTGTTATTCCTAGAAACAGACTATGTCCCAATCCTATGTACTGTGACCTTTAAAATTTCAATAATTATGTGCTATTGTTCCATTTGCTCTCAACTGTTATTTTATGTTTTTATCATCATATCTGCTTAATTTGGAAACTTGACCCCATATGTAAATGAGAATGCCATGCGATACCCTCGAATCATTTTATCATTCATATCTGTTTTGACACAACTCTTATTTCAGGATCATGCCTCCCAAAAAGAAGAACCCAACAACCACCTTCACCACAGACCCAAATATTCTTCGACTACTGGAAACCTTGCAACAGCAAACCAATGCTATAGCTCAACAACAACTAACTCTTCAACAACGAATTGAAAACCAAGATAACCGTGAGCCACACCAACCACCTGAACCACCAGTACCACCTAGACAAATTGTCACTTTCAAGGCTTTTCAGAATGTGAATCCACCTGTATTTCATGATACCACTGATCCAGTGATAGCTAACACATGGATCAAGGAGATGGAAAGGGCTTTTGAGTTGGTACAGTTAGGAGACGATCAGAAGACGCCGTATGCTACTTACTTCTTGAAGGGAGAAGTCATCTATTGGTGGGAATCAGTAAAGGCTTTGGAAGTCACTCAGCAGGTTTCTTGGGAGAGACTTAAAAAGTTATTTCTGGACAAGTATTACCCTAAGTACATGCAGAATCAGATGGAGCTAAAATTTCTTGAGTTGAAGCAAGGGAACATGACTGTATTGGAGTATGAGAAGAAGTTCACTGAGTTGTCAAGGTTTGTGACAAAGTATACCAGCACTGAGGAGGAAAAAGCAAAGAAATTTCAGCAAGGATTGGAGCCTTGGATCAGAGATAGGGTGGCTATGTTTGAGCTTGAAACTTATGCGGGAGTAGTACAGAAAGCTGCTCTGATTGAGAATAATGGGATGCAGTCAAGGAAAAAGAGGGATAACAAGAAGAGGAAGGTTCCATTTTATGGAGAAAAGTCTGAAGCTGGAAGTTCGCAAGATCGGAATGTAAAGAGGATTGGTTTCCAGAAGGGCGGAAATTTTCAAAAGAAGGGAAATTTGGGCAAAAGGCAAGAATCAAAAGGGAACAACCAGGCAAGCCAAGGGCAAGTTGGAGAAAACAGGTTCCAGAGACCGGAATGCAAGCACTGTGGAAGAAGGCACCCCGGAGTATGCAATAAGCTGAGCATGACCTGTTATAGGTGCAATCAGAAGGGACATTTGGCAAATGAGTGCAAGATGCCCAAGCCAGGAGTTACGTGCTACAAATGTGGGAAGACTGGACACATGGCTAGGGAGTGTAAGGCAACAGGACCAGTCAAAGCTCTGATGAACGTGGCAAGTACCAGTGCAAGCGTGCCAGCTGAGGTATTGGCATTACCTCCACCACCCGCACCAACCCCGCAAGCAACAGCAAGGACATTTGATCTAAAGATGAAAGATGCTGTTCAGAATTCTGAGGTGATAGCAGGTACACTTTTACTCAATAATGTCAAAGCTAAAGTATTGATTGATTCGGGAGCAACAAGATCTTTCATATCAGAATCTTTTGTTGATAAACTTCAATGTGAGAAAATGATTATGAGTGAGGTAGTAAATGTGGTAATTGCAAACCAAGAAAAGATTCATGTGAATCAATTTTGTCCAAAGTGTGAGATCGATATTTCGGGGTATAAGTTCTCAGCCGACTTGATACTCTTCAAGTTGGGAGAGTTTGACATAATTTTAGGAATGGATTGGTTAGGAGAGAATAGCGCTCAGATTAATTGTAAGACCAAGAGAGTGTATTTAAAGACGAAGAGTGGAGAGAAGGTAGTATTTAAGGGGCAGAGGCAAGAGCAACTATTTCTTACAATCGTTCAGGCTAAGAAGTTGCTTAGAAAAGGTTGTGAGTCGTTCCTAGCATATGTAGTGGATTCAGAGAGAGGCAGCCTCAGCATGGAAGATATTCCTGTAGTTAGTGAGTTCCCCGATGTGTTTCCCGACGAACTACCAGGCTTACCACCAGATCGACAAATTGAGTTTGAGATCAACCTTGTTCCAGGCATGGAACCAGTTTCAAAGGCCCCATATAGGATGGCACCAAAAGAAATGAAAGAGTTGGTGAGCCAGCTACAAGAATTATTGGATAAAGGAGTGATACGACCAAGTACGTCGCCATAGGGAGCACCTGTTCTGTTTGTAAAGAAGAAAGATGGGAGTATGCGTCTATGCATAGATTATCGGGAGTTGAATAAGGTGACGATCAAGAACCGATACCCGCTACCAAGGATAGATGACCTTTTTGATCAGCTGAAGGGAGCAAAATGCTTTTCGAAGATTGATTTGAGATCGGGATACCATCAATTAAAGATCAAAGAAGATGATATTCCTAAGACCGCATTCAGGACCAGATATGGGCATTATGAATTCCTAGTAATGCCGTTTGGATTGACCAACGCTCCGGCCGCATTTATGGATCTGATGAATCGGGTATTTAAGAAGTATTTGGACAAATTTGTCATGGTATTCATTGATGACATCCTTTATTATTCTAAGTCGGAAGAAGAACATGAGCAGCACCTTTGGATAGCCTGGGAGATACTCCAACAAGAGAAGTTGTATGCCAAGTTCACCAAATGTGAGTTTTGGTTAAAGGAAGTTCAATTTTTGGGGCATGTTATTGGAAATGAGGGAGTTAAAGTGGATCCGGCAAAGATTGAGGCAGTTATGAGTTGGGAGAGGCCAAAGACTCCTACGGAAGTGCGAAGTTTTCTAGGATTGGCCGGATACTATAGAAGATTCGTCAAGGATTTCTCGAAGATCGCCACGCCATTGACCAAGTTAACCAGAAAGAATCAAAAGTTTGAATGGAGTGCAGAATGTGAAGATAGCTTTCAAGAGTTAAAGCAGAAGTTGGTAACAGCTCCGGTGTTGGTACTTCCAGATGATCAAGGGAATTTTGTAATATTCAGTGACGCTTCACATAAGGGTTTGGGTTGTGTGTTGATGCAACACAGTAAAGTGATCGCATATGCGTCAAGACAGTTGAAGCCACATGAGTTAAAGTACCCGGCGCATGACTTGGAACTAGCCGCCATAGTGTTCGCACTTAAGATTTGGAGACATTACCTCTATAGAGAGAAGTGTGAAATCTACACGGATCACAAGAGTTTAAAGTACATTTTTACTCAGAAAGAGCTCAATATGAGGCAGAGGAGATGGCTGGAATCGATCAAGGACTATGACTGCTTGATAAATTACCATCCTGGAAAGGCGAACGTAGTGGCCGATGCTCTGAGTAGGAAGGAGAGATTGAATATGATGATAACATCAAAAGAGATAACTGAAGAAATCGAAAAATTGGAATTGGAACTTTGTGCTTATGGAAAAGTCGAGGAAGTTTGTCGTGCAATGACCTTTCATCCAACACTAGTGGAAAAGATAAAGAAGTGTCAAGAGGAAGTGATGGAAAAAGAGAAGAAACAGTTATCTGGAGAGGAGATTAATACTCAAAGGGATGACCAAGGGATACTAAGGTTTTCATCCAGAATATGGATTCCCCATGTACCTGAATTAAAGAATGAGATCCTCCATGAAGCCCACAATTCGAAATTTTCAATCCACCCGGGAAGCACCAAGATGTATCGAGACTTAAAGAAGAACTTTTGGTGGCCAAATATGAAGCGAGACGTGGCAGAATGGGTTGCGAAGTGCTATACTAATCAGAAAGTAAAGGCAGAACATCAACGACCAAGCGGATTAATTCAGCCCCTGAAGATTCCAGAATGGAAATGGGAAAATATCGCTATGGACTTTATAGTAGGACTACCGCGAACGAAATCCGGACATGACGCAATATGGGTTATAGTTGATCGTCTTACGAAGTCGGCGCATTTCCTTCCAATAAATGAGAAGTCGTCATTGGACAAGTTGGTTCATCTGTATGTGCGTGAAATCGTACTAAGGCATGGAGTACCCGTATCAATAGTTTCAGACAGAGATCCCCGATTTAACTCGAGATTTTGGAAGCAATTTCAGGAATGTCTTGGCACAAAGTTGAATATGAGCACGGCGTACCACCCGCAGACTGATAGCCAGAGTGAAAGGACAATTCAAATAATTGAAGATATGTTGCGCAGTTGTGCAATCGATTTTGCAGGAAGTTGGGACGACCATTTGCCGTTGATTGAATTCTCTTACAATAACAGCTATCATTCCAGTATCGGCATGCCACCATGCGAAGCTTTGTACGGGCGAAAATGTAGATCACCAACAAGTTGGGATGAAGTAGGAGAAGGAAGAATTCTCGGCTCGGATTTGGTACAACAGTTGCATGACTCGGTCAAGTTAATTCAGAAAAGGTTGCTTGCTGCTCAAGATAGACAGAGGAAGTATGCGGATCCAGCACGCAAGGATGTTCAATTCCAAATTGGCGAAGCTGTGTTGCTGAATGTGTCACCTAGAAAAGGGTTGATGAGATTTGGCAAGAAAGGGAAGTTAGCACCTAGATACATAGGTCCTTTTGAGATTTTGAGTCAAGTGGGAAAGGTAGCCTATGAGTTGGCCTTACCACCTCAGTATCAGCATGTGCATAATGTGTTCCATGTGTTGTTGCTTAAGAAGTACAATCCTGACGCTAGCCATGTGATAGAGTATGAACCTGTAGAAATTCAGGAAGACCTGTCATTTGTGGAGCAACCGGTTAAAATACTCGACTGGCAAGAAAAGAGTCTTAGAAATAAGTCAGTAAAGTTAGTAAAAGTACTTTGGAGGAACCCTAAGGTCGAAGAGTCGACTTGGGAGTTAGAGTCTGATATGCGTTCCCGGCATCCTCTTCTTTTCTCTTAGATTCTGGGGACAGAATCCATTAAGGGAGAGAGGATGTTACGACCGGCATTTTATGTAATATTATTTGTGGATTGGGTATAATATTAAAGTCAAATGAAAATATATTCAATGATTGTGCGCTAGTGTGAGTGAAAAATTCTGCATTATAAATTTGCTTTGTATAGTATATGATTTTCCAAAGCAAGAGTTTATTTAATTTCTTTATTTTTGATTTATAAGGAATATTCTAAGCTTTGGAAAAATTTTCTTTTAAAAGGTATTTTGTTCACAAATTTTGAAAATGATTTTATAAAGTCTCTAAAAATCCAAGTTATTTTATGGTATAAATTTTATAATTTTTGAACTTGTATTTTATTTTATAAAAATAAATCATTATAGATTTTAGTTGTCATATTTATCAAATTACATAAGAGACCATGCATGCAAATCACCCTTCTATTCTCTCAAAGGGCAAACAAGACTTTTCCAACCCCACTAACTCATTTGATTATTACCAAATTACTACCTTAGCCTTGCATGCAAAATGGCCTAACTTTAACCAAGGGACATTTTTGTAAGTTCTCACTTCCACTCATCATTTGTAAACCAAATAGCATAAAACAAAGAAATCAAAGTGGGAGAAGTCATTCTCATTCCACACTCCAACACACCACAAATTTCTCTCCTTTTCCCCCTCCCACCTTGCTCTCGGCCGAAGGCCAAAATTCCCCACCCCCTTCCATTTTTCAATTCATTCTTCATCTTCCCAAGTGTAAATCTTTTACCTACATTCATCTTATATACTTTCCAAGTGTTTTGTGACTTGGAAGTTAAAGTTCCATGGATGCATGTGTAGTTCTTATGTGATCTCCAAAGAGAAACTCTTGATTCTTGTGAATTCAAGAGCTCTCTATGAGATATATTATGTATATGTGCTAACTAAGTGATTTATGGAGATATCATGCTTTAAAATCCTTTTCATGCTACTGAAATTTCATTATATATTTATGTTTAGCCATGCATGTTAGTTTTAAGACATTAAAATGATGATCAACCATGTTTTGCATGCTATTCTTTTCGAAATCATGTAGTTATGTTTAAAAATCTATAAATTCGAAATATGTATGCTTAAAATAGATTGTTTCCATGATAAATTTCTTATTAATACTTAAAAGAAGTTATATTTCATGATTATTAAGGATGAGTATTAGGTGCAAGTCGATTTTGCAAGCATTTAAAACTTTATGCCTAGCCGAAATCTTGTTATGTGCTTTCCATGAGTTGCATGTTATATATTTGGTTGCATGTTGTTGTTTTTGGGCATGGATGATCTCACCCAAGTTTATTTTGAGAATAAGGGAGTTATTTCAGTAGATCACCATGTATAAGTCTTGGTTTAAGTATTGAGTTGTTGTTAGTTGAGTTTGTCAAATCAAAACCTTGGAAAATGAGAGTTATAGTTTCTGAAGAAAAATCAGTTTAGTACCCTGAGGTTTAGAGTGAGTTTTGACCATGTCATTGGTGTGCACTTTGAGGCCCAAACTACCAGAAGTTAGTATTGGGAGTATATAAAAGGTTTTAGGAGTTGGTTGGAGGTTTGCATGTCATTTGGTTAGGTGCACAAGTAGAATCACAAAATCTGTCCTGCCGGGGACAGTTTTGTTGCAACTTAGAAATAGGGAGATTTGACCATGTCATGGGTAGGCCGTCATTAGGCCCAATTGGGCCTTAGTTAGAAGGAGTGTCAGAGAAGTTTTTCCAACCATACTTCATAGGATATGAGTTAGAACCATGTGTCACAAGTTAATTCAAGTCAGGGAATTTTCTGCCCAGAAAAACAGGGGAACCTTGGACTTTTAGCTTAGGCCCAAGAAGGCCCAAGCCAGGCCCTTGAGCCACATCAATTTTTTGAGATGCCCTTAGGTCAGGAGAGTCTTGTGTAAAAGTTTTGAAGGAAAACTTGTAGTTTAAGAGTGTCTAATGTACTCAAGAAACCATAGTTGTCATTCTGAAATTTGCACCAGTGAGCACTATCACTTATCACATAGTTTTAGAACACTTAGAAGTGAGTACTAGGTCGACCACCATAGTTGTTAGATAGTATAAGGTCAGTAGAGCAAAAGGCACAAGTGAGGGTCAATAGGTTTTGGATAATTTAGGAAAGGCACATCGAGTTAGGAAGCCGAAATTTGAAGACCTTGTCTAGTTTAGCGACCAAGTGACTTAAGTTGTGAGTCGAGATCATCCAAGCCTAGTGTTGCATTATGGTATATATGGTGTTATTTGGTGTTAATATATGATATGTGAATATGTGGCTATGTGTGTGCAATTGTAATTTAAAAGTGAATATAAATTAAGTGCATATAGGCCTAAGTGCCATCCGTGTTTAATTTTGAGTGGTAAATAGGTTAAGTTGGTGAGAATATATTATAATGAGGATTATTATTATTTATGTAGTATCTCGAGACGAGGGAAAACTTGCCATAAAGGTCGAGTGAAGCTCCAGTTGTTGCTCCTACCAGTCAGACCAGACCAGCCTATCTCAAGGCAAGTGATTCAACTTGACCTTCGTATTTACTGCTAATAATTCATACATTACTGCAACTATCCTGAGTCATGTTGTTATATTTAGATCAAGCGTATCTTATGCTTATCTTTGAAATGCCATGAACCCTCGAGTACGTAATGCAAGTAGTTCAAAAGTCTTATTCATGATAGTATACTAAAGTAATTTGAATGCCATGATAAAAGAAAGGGTAGTTACCACTCTTAGTTGATTCTCTTGATTAACATGCTGATGATTCCTAAGTATTGATATCTCATCCTGATACTTGAACCCCTATAGAACCTTACCTTGAACCCTGAAAGTCAGACACTTATCAAAGTGATCCCTCATTGATTGATACCCCTCTTTCTTATCCTAAAGCTTGACAATTCTGATATATTCTGAGCTAAAAATCATTTCTTCATACCTTAACACCCTTAGTATTCATGAAGCTTACATTCTTAATGATCCAGCACTTGAACCTTGATGAGAAACCATTGCTTTAAGCCCAATTTGGCACTTCCTTTCATGATATCCAATAGCTTCACTAAATTCCCTGGTCTAAACTTTGTTACATGAAAACCATTCAGTTACCCTAATAGAGTTTTGTTTTGTGATTCATGGCTCTGAGATTTAGTACCATATTTCCCATGTTTCGAGTTGATCTATAATCCTTTGGTAAAAAAAATGTTTACTGCAAAAAGAGATTTTGTCATAATTCGTCATCAGTTTTTGAAATAAATAAAATGAGGGTTTTTCAGTCCCAAAGGGGGATAAATGTTTTTCTTGAATGGTGGATATGGACTGAGACGCGAGTCCTTTCCACACTTATATTAGGCTTAAAAGTTGCCTAGGGATTCCCATTAATGTTTTAGAACCCAGCGAGGTTCGGGATTACTTCGCGGCTGATCACCGGCTGTAATCCGTAGCGTCATAAAATGATTTTGATTAAGACAAGATTTTAAAATTGTTTTGATGCAAGCAAAATGATGCCATCTCACATAGTTTTTATCTCTCGTTACCTTTGGTTATGTCTTTCCATTGTCATTCTTAAAAGTATATCTCAATTTATATTTTGTGTCGTACTGTTAGCACTTATTGAGCATTTGGCTCACTTCTTGCTTTACCCTGATATTACAGCTAGCAGCTATGGTTAGATTCAAGCAGACTGCCCGTAAGACCTGTGATGCTGATGCTTATGTTCGAGCTCGGGTAGAATAAGTAATAATAGTTGTGTGAGGACTCGGTATTTTAAATCAGATGTAATAGTTTGTAGTGTTGGGCTGTTCCAAACCCTAAACTGTAAGATCTTGGATTTTGGTTGTGTATTCTTCATTAAAATGATGTAATAGCTATATTTATTTTGCTGTTTAAGTTGGGGGTGTGACACATTGATTGTTGTATACCCAAATACGAACCACAGATATACGATACTACTCCACAAATACATACAAACTAAATATCAAACACTGAACCGAATTACTTATATACTCAAACCATTGTACCTTATGATTTGAAAGACCAATTCCTGGTAACCCTGAAACATTGATTCCTTTATTATCCAATTCTTTCATTACCTAACATCCAAGCTTTGAAAATGCCATATTGATCATTATGCAGATTGAAACCATTTCATTATTGAACTTCCAATATAGTTAATGATTCGGTTTATTGCTTATTACTGTTTATTCTGTTATTATGTTAGAATTGGATTGTTTTTATAAAATTATGGACCAGATTCATGGTCAGACCATATAATGGTCAAGTTAGGCCAATGTATGCCTTGGATCCAGTAGTTAGAGCAGTGCTGTGTGCTTTGCTCGAGGTTAGTGCGTGACTGATCAGCAGCCTAACCTTGTTTTTTTTTAAAATGAAAATATAATATCCAATTCTAAATCATAATTCATAGTGCACTCGATATCATAACCCTTTTTATTTGATGATCATTATTCTCAGTTTTGTCATTGTGACTTGCTGAGCTAGTTAGCTCATTTGTGCGATGTTGTTTATATTCTTTTCCAGTTAAGAAGGAACCAGTTGGTAATGAAGATCCCCAGTCCAGCGCAAGAGCTAGGGGTTCAGGTTGATCGAGTTAAGCTAGTAGGCTTCTTTTGGGATAATTTGAGTTTGTAAAAGTTTGTAATAATGTTTAATACTCAGTTCTGAGTTTGAATAGTTGGGATTTAAACGTTTGTAATATAAGTAAGTGTGTTTGGCTTGTGTTCATACTTTAACCTGTTACGGTCCGTGGTATTTGGTAAGTAGGGTCACTGCATATTATTATTATCTTTATTATTGCTATAAGCAGGTTATAAATAAGGTGTGTGTGTATGGACCCCAAACTTCTGACCCGGGTTTGGAGGGTGCCTCAGGTTTGGTATCAGAGCTACAGGTTATAAGTCACTGACACAAGCCTAGACCGACGGGAATGGGTAGAGGGCTAGGATTAGATGTAAGGAATAGAAAGATAGAACGTCGAGAGGTTGAGTGCTACGGTATAATAGGTATTAGTATGATTCGCGTCGTGGTTCGAGATTCTTATATTGTGATATGATTTCAGATAGCAGCGATGGCCGACTCTTTCATCCCCGTATCAGCTGATCACTCAGAGCCTTCAGTTGGAGTACCATCTTCAGATCCACATCCTGTTGTTCCACCAGTGTTGGTTATTCTACCTCCACCCGTGTTGCAGCCCGTACCACTACAGGCTATTCCACCTCCAAGTATGATGCCACCTATCAGAGGACCCCCACTGCTGATTCAGGCTTTACTGGTCATTCAGTGACAGGAGTACCTTTCCAGTTCTCTTCTTATCCTGTCCCATATCATCAGTTTGAGGCTTGCCTTATGGAGCAGCGATTCCTACAGGGTCAGATTCAGGATGTACTACATATCATGCGTACCAGAGAGGTTGGGAGTGGTGAGAGGCGACTCAGAGAGAGGCTCCAGGTGTTTCATAGAGCAGCTGTTGTGAGGATTGCTGAGGCTACACATGAGGACATCACCCCTGATTTCCTAGTAGAGTGGGCTAAGTGGGTTCTAGAGGAGCTTGAGGAGATTGGAGGTCCAGACTTGCCATGAGTCAGAGATTCGGAGATAGAGATGCTGATCAGTGTTATTTTGATTGTGTAGTAGGTACAGTAGTGTGTAGTATGTATCAATAGACTTTTGAGTTGTATTTATAGACTAGCTATGTTGACTAGTGAGTAGGTTGTTGTACCCTTTTGCTTTTACTTCTGAAGTGTCTTTACGCTTGTACTACCTAAAACTTTTGATCTATATATATCAGTACCTTTTTCCTTTCCAGCAATGTCATTTACTTTACTGCACCTGTTTTACTTTACCTTATTTATTGCACCAGTTATACTCCTGTGATACCAAGTACCCTATTCCCTTAACTGTTTATATTCTGTAAATAAGCATGCAATTTACTTAGTTCAACTGTTACAACTGTTTTTAAAAAGAGATATTTCTATTTTACAAAACTTTTCTTTTATGCAAAGGATTTGATTTAAAAGCTAAATAAGTTGTATGATTCTTTACTGGAAAATGCCTCCCAGAAGAAATACCCGCACCAACACGCAGAATGAAGAAACCAACAACAACAATAATAATAACAACCAAGATGATACAAAGCAGAATGTAAACCCAGGACCCATAAACCCAGCAATAGCCCAGATTCTCCAAATTTTGGCCCAACAAACAGTTCACCTGGCACAACAACAACAAAGACAGACCAATCCCCAGGTAACTTTCAAAACTTTTCAGGCAGTAAACCCACCAGAATTCAAGGGTTCCTTAGAGTCGATTGAAGCAAATGTTTGGTTTAAGGAGATAGAGAAGGAATTTGCCTTAGTGAAAGTAAAGGAAGAACAGAAGGTTGAGTTTGCAAGCTACTATTTGAAGAATGAGGTCACCTATTGGTGGGAAATGGTGAAGACATTGGAAGGTACGTATGTTATTACTTGGGAAAGGTTTAAGAATTTTTTTTTAGAAAAGTATTTTCCCCAGTTTGTCCAGGATCAGATGGAGTTGAAGTTTTTAGAGTTAAAGCAAGGAAATATGTCGGTGGCAGATTATGAAAGCAAGTTTGAAGAATTGTCAAGGTATGTGCCGTCATATGTGGATACTGACAAGAAGAAAGCTAAGAGATTCCAGCAAGGTTTGAAGCCATGGATCAGAGGGAAGGTAGCCATTTTTGAATTGGATACCTATGCAGGAGTTGTACAGAAGGCTATGATTGCACAGACAGAGAGTGAGATGTCACAGAAGGAAAAAGAAAATAAGAAAAGGAAATTTGAAGGGAATGAAGGTCAGTCACAGCCAGGGAAGTTTCCAAATTTTAAGAAGGGCAAGTTTCAGCCAGGGAGAAATTTTAATTTTAGGAGAGAAAATGCAGGCGACGGAGGCCAGGGCAACCGTCCAGTTAATACGAATCAGCCAAATCAGTTAAGGTTAACTTTTCCAGATTGTCAGGTATGTGGGAAGAAACATGAAGGAGTTTGTAATAAGTTGAATGTGGTTTGTTTCAAGTGCAATCAGAAAGGGCACTATTCAAGGGAGTGCCGAAATCAGTCAGCAAAAGAACCAGTAAATAAGGATCGGCCTATCCGAAATCCAGTAGTGAAGGTTCCGGGCATTCGATTTACGTGCTTTAAATGTGGGAAGCCAGGACATATATCCAGGGATTGCAAGACACCAGCTTCAGTCAGTAATGTATTGAGGATTATGGGATCTACCACAGTAGTGAATGAGACTCCAAGGGCTAGAATTTTTGACATGTCTGTGAAGGATGCTATCCAGGATACTGATGTCATGGCAGGTACGCTTAATGTAAATTCTTTATGTACCAAAGTGTTAATAGATTCGGGAGAAACTCGATCGTTTGTTTCACAAGATTTTGTTAGTAAGTTAAATTGTCCAGTTGAGTATTTAAATGAAATAATGATTGTAGAATTAGCAAATCAAGAACGAGTATCTGTTAATCAAGTTTGCGGGAATTGTGAGATTGAGATTTCAGGTAGTAAGTTTTGTGTAGATTTAATACCATTTAAGCTAGGAGAATTTGACGTTATCTTAGGAATGGACTGGTTATCTAAGCATGATGCCCAAATAGATTATCGAAATAAGAAGGTAATGGTGAAAACGCCAGAGGAAAGGATAGTAACGTTCAAGGGCCAGAAGCAAGTAAAGAAGTTCTTAACGATGATTCAAGCCAAGAAGTTACTACAGCAAGGATGCGAGCATTTCATGGCATATTGTTAGGAATATGTGTATTAGTTTGATGATAAGTTAAGAAAAACACTTAAGTAGAAATCTAGTGTTTGTAGCCTCAACGGATAAGACCATCTTGGCTATCCGTTGAAGGAGCAGCTTTACTTAGCAATAAGTTTAGTATTGTAGCACATTTCACTCTCTGGTTTTAAGCTGTAATTCTTAGATGTTGTTAGGAAATAATCAGTCATGTTGACTACTAATGGATGTAAAAATAGGAGGGCTAATTGTAAATATTTCATGCCTTGTAATTTTGTATAAGTAAAGAAGTGTCAACGGATATTGAAGACCTTCAACGGATAAGAAACAAAGCTTCAACGGATGTCTCTAATGCTTCAACGGATAATATCCATCAACGGATAAGTGCTTCAACGGATAAAGACTTCAACTGATAATGCATCAACGGATAAAGCTTCAACGGATAAAGCCTCAACGGATAAGGCATCAACGGATGAAAGCTTTAACGGATGCTTAGTTCATTAGCAGTTGATAGTGACAATTCACAAGCTGACAGAGGCACATGGGTTGACAGAGACATACTGGAATGTGGAAGCCTCTAGGAGGAATCAAGAAAATGCAGCATTTCCATTCTGATGCAAACAAGGAAGTATTCAAAGATTTACAGATTATCGTAGATTGCATTGGATAGAGAAATGAAGAAGAAACATGTGAAGAATCTTTTCAATTGTATGTTACAGTTTGTCTTCACTTATAAACTTGGTGATATATAAACCAAGTAGCAGCTAGTAATTAGATATGAATTTTCCTGAGCTGTTTAGAAATATCAAAAGAGAAAATCATCTAGTTTGTACTAGGAAGCAGCTGTGATTTAATTCTTTGAATCACAGATTTTCTGAAATAACATATCTCTGGTGGAACAACAAATCCACCAGAAAAGTTTTTAAGTTCTTTATGCTCATTACATTTGTGTTTGAATATATATCTGTCTGCATCAGCTTCAAGCAATTCACACACATTTGATCACTCAAACACTTAGCCTTAGAAACTGCTCAAAACTTGAAAAAGTTTTGAGATTTACATTCAACCCCCCTTCTGTAAATCTCATTGTTAGTCCACTGGGAATAACACATATGTGATTGACAGAAGTCAGGAGTCAGCAAAACTTAAAGATATTCCAGTAGTGAATGAATTTCCAGACGTGTTTCCCGATGAGTTACCAGGACTTCCTCCAGATAGAGAAATTGAGTTTGCTATCCACTTAGCACCTGGAACAGACCCGGTATCCAAGGCCCCGTACAGAATGGCGCCCATTGAAATGAAAGAGCTAGCGAAGCAACTGTAAGAGTTGTTAGAGAGAGGAGTAATCAGACCTACTGTATCCCCGTGGGGTGCGCCGGTTGTGACGGCCTCAACCCCGGGGTCAGGAGTTGACGTCACTAAACACAATTTCCAAAAATATAAAAAACAGAATTATTATTAGAATATATTAACTTGACCCCAAACCAAGATCCGATCCAGGTTCAAGTATAATTCAGGTTCTCAATAATACAAACTCTTTATTCACTATCTAAGACACACCAACTTTATTCAGCAACTCTTCAGACCTCATGGTCTGATACAAACTACCTCAGAGGAGCCAGGTCCAATAGGGGCGGGAACACGGGTCGGTCTGACTGATCTTCTAGGCATCTGCGAAATATACATAACAGTTTGCAAGGGTGAGCATAGTCGCTCAGCAGTACCAAATATGAATAACAGATTAAAACAGTAAAGTAACAATAATGGGAACAGAGCTGTAATCACGATATCAACATTTCATAATGATAATAAAAGTAACTGGATATTACTAATTAGTATGCTTAGTGAAATCAACATTATAGTGTGCTGCGTAATACCAGAGTCCAATTTTAGCATGCTAACCATTTTATAAAACCGATGTATCAATCAATCATGCTTTCATATAATTCACAAATCCCAATCAGATACATAGCGGATATGAGAAGACAGTTGATCAGGCTATCAACACCAGACGGCTCTAACTGCCATCCCATTTACCTGTTCCGGAACTCAGAGACTAGCTAGGTCTCTGACCTGCTGGACTAATCGGTTTTATATTGCGCGCAACCGAATTAGCCTCTTATGCCACCTCAATAGGCCTACTCTGGCCCCAATGTATCCCATATCTGACCGTTTTATCCAGTTTTCAAAAACACTTGTACCTATCTCATTTTCAAAATCATTTATCTAGCTAGCACACATATAAAATCCGTTTCACAAATCATTTCATTTGAGACAGGTACCTTTCGAAGTTACTTTTCCCCAAAATAATTCGAAAACAGAAATTTTATAACTACAGGGGATACGTAACTTAAAACATTTCTGTTCCATTATGAGAATAAAACATTTAGCTATCCATATACACTGAACCATAAAAGAATGGTCAGGGGTACTTGCCTTGCAACGCTTTACAAACCCTAATAGCTTTCACGTTGACTTCGATCCTGGAACGACTCGATTGGGATCTACAATTACAGAATACCCTAATTAGTTATGCTGACATGCTTGATATCCTCAAATCCTAATAACCCAAATCCGACAACCCGACTCGTATTATTATTATACACACAAACCCGTAATCATATAGTCACATAGTCGGAAATATTGTTAGGATGACACCTAAATATATATTTTCGAACATATTTTTAGGAAATTTTGGCAGCATCTTCTTTATTTATAAGACTACCCGTCGATTGCAATCGACGTCAACAATTCTCAACCATCCACAATATTATTTTATCCTTTTATACAACTTACACTCCAATACCAATCACAATTAATTATTTAAGTCCGAAAATATTTTAAGAAAAATCATTTTATTTATTTATAAAATATAGGACTCAGAACATTGTCATCACCGTCCACCGTCGACTCACCGAAGTTCATCGTCAACGGCGGCACAATTTATTGGCGCCCGATATGATACGGGTTCCCAAATAAATTATACCGATTAATATTATTTTCCGCAATGAAAGTTTTAATTTCACGAATACTAATCATTTATTTTCCTGTAGAAAAGAAAATAGTAATTAAAATTATAGCAGTTAGCCCACTGCTTTCAAAGCCCAGCCCAACAGTCAACCCAGCTGCAAGGCCCAACAAAGAAACCAAGCAACAGAGAACAGAACGGAGCGCCACACCCGCGGCCGGAACACGGCAACACACGGACGCCCACACACACCAACACACCAACACACACACACATTCACACACACACATATTCACATACACACATATTCACACATACATACACAATCACGCACACATAAATATATATATATAAAGGAATTAATCGACTGGAAATCGAACAGAAGAACCGGAAGTAATTACCGGAATTGGAGGCCGGAGAATCACCGGGAAAAAGGAAGAAGAAAAACGGAAAGGAAACGAAGTGAATCGGAGAAGAAGAAGCCGAGAGCACAGGGCAAAGAAAAAAAAACAACCGAGATAAAAGAATAAGGTTGAGGGAGTGTAAGATGCTGTGAACAAGTGTCCTGCAAAATTGGATACGTGTTAACTTCTTAATATAAGTTGTTAACACGTATCCCTGAATACTCAGGGGCTCGATTTTTAACCCGAATTCTTATTTTTTTACGAAATAGAATACGATTTAAATGTATCAGAAAAATCTCGAAATACTCTTAAAATTTCAGAAATTTCCCGAAGTTTACAAAAACATAATTTCAAAATTTTTAAAACAATTCTTAAGGTACTCTTGGTACCCAGTTTTTAACAAATAATGAAATGACACGCGGTGAAACAAATCCCAAAAATTTTTTTCAAAATAATTTTAAAATTGTTCGTATAATACGAATTTAATAAAATATAAATTTCATAATTTTTAAAGATTCCCATAATTAAATATGGATTTTAGAATTTAACACACTCGGAAAATCATTTAAAAAATGAATAATTAACGAAATATTAATTTCTCAATTTTATAAAGTCCTAAAAATAATTATTGAAATTATAAAATTAGAAAACCAATTTTAAAGACAACCCAAATATTTATGGAATTAAAATTACCATAAAATCACCTTTACAAGCAAAACAAATCATGTAACTCACTAATAAATATCACAATTCAATCCCACTTATCAACAAATCATAATTAATTAAATAATAATCAATAACCGCTGCCAAAAACCATTATACACATTTTATTTATTTACTTAAACCTTTATTACACTTCCAAATAAAATAGAATTAAAATAAAAATACACGAGTCGTTATATTCCTTCCCCCTTAAAAAGATTCTGTCCCCAGAATCTAATTTAACTAAACAAATGAGGATATTTATCAAGCATGTCTGACTCCAATTCCCAAGTAGACTCTTCTACTCGAGGATTTCTCCACAAAATTTTTACTATAGAAATTGATTTATTCCTAAGGACTCGTTCCTTACAATCTAGGATTTGAACTGGTTGTTCTACATAGGATAAATTTGGTTGAAGTTCAATCGGTTCATATTCTATAACTTGATTCGAATTAGGGACATAGGGCTTCAACATAGACACGTGGAACACATTATGAATGTGCTGCCACTGCGGTGGTAACGCTATCTCATAAGCGACATTTCCTACTTTCTTCAAAACCTCAAAGGGTCCTATGAATCTAGGGCTAAGTTTACCCTTCTGACCAAATCGTACTAACCCTTTCCAAGGCGATACTTTTAGTAATACCAAAGCTCCTATCTCAAAGTCCATGTCTTTCCTATGCAAATCTGTGTATTTTCTTTGTCTATCTTGAGCTGCTTCTAATCTTTTCCGAATCAACATTATAACATCTCTAGTCTGCTAAACCAACTCAGGGCCTAACACTTTCTTTTCTCCTACCTCATCCCAGTACAATGGTGACCTACACTTTCGTCCATACAAAGCTTCATAAGGTGGCATCCCTATAGTGGCATGGTAGCTGTTATTATATGAGAACTCAATCAAAGGTAGGTGCTCATCCCAATTACCCTTAAAATCTAGAACACAGACTCTCAACATATCCTCTATAGTCTGAATTGTCCTCTCACTTTGGCCATCCGTCTGAGGATGATAAGCAGTGCTCATATTCAATTTCGTTCCTAGGCACTCTTGGAAATTAGTCCAGAACCTGGAATTAAATCTCGGGTCTCGATCCGACACTATAGAAACAGGAACTCCATGTTTGGTAACTATCTCATCCAAGTATAACTTAACTAACTTTTCCAATGAATACCTTTCATTAATCGGAAGAAAATGCGCCGACTTAGTCAATCTATCAATGATTACCCAAATAGCATCATGATTCGCTCTCGTCTTTGGCAATCCTACTACAAAATCCATAGCAATGTCTTCCTATTTCCATTGGGGAATCTCCAAAGGTTGTAACAATCCACTCGGTCGTTGATGCTCTGCTTTCACCGTCTGACACACGTGACATTTACTTACCCAATTGGCAATATCTTTCTTCATTCCTGGCCACCAAAAATTTCTCTTCAAATCCTGGTACATCTTGGTACTACCAGGGTGGATAGAAAACCTAGAGTTGTGTGTTTCCTGCAATACCTCGTTCTTCAACTCTGTAACATTAGGAATCCAAACTCTGGACGAAAATCTATATAAACCTTGACTATCTTTTTGAGTACACAGCTCTTCTCCCGTCAAAGTATCCAACTCTTGTTCCATAACTCCTTCTTGACACCTTTTGATCTTTTCCATCAATGCTGGCTGGAAAGTAACTTCATATAGCTGCTCCTGACTTTCACTTGGTACTCGAACTTCAATTTCCATTCTTTCTAAATCTTGCGCCAACTCTTCCGCAATCTTAATCATATTCAGCCTTTTCTTTCTACTCAAGGCATCAACCACTACATTGGCTTTACCTGGGTGATAATTAATTGAACAATCATAGTCCTTTATCAACTCCAACCATCTTCTCTGTCTCATGTTCAGATCTTTCTGCGTGAATATGTACTTCAGGCTCTTATGATCGGTGTAAATATCACATTTCTCTCCATACAAGTAGTGACGCCATAACTTTAAAGCAAATACTATAGCTACCAATTCAAGGTCATGAACTGGATATTTTTTTTCGTGAGGTTTTAGTTGTCTGGAGGCATACGCAATCACTTTGTCATGCTGCATTAACACACATCCCAATCCTTTCAGAGAAACATCACTATAAATTACAAAGTTTCCCGTCTCATCTGGCAATGCTAACACTGGAGCCGTCACTAATCTTCGCTTTAACTCCTGGAAACTCTCTTCACACTTTTCCGTCCAAACGAACTTCTCATTCTTCCTGGTCAACTTAGTTAATGGGGATGCAATCTTTGAGAAATCCTTCACAAACCTTCGATAATATCCTGCTAATCCAAGAAAACTTCTTATTTCCATGGGTGTCTTCGGTTGCTCCCATTTTGATACGGCTTCAATCTTTACCAGGTCTACTTTGATACCTTCCTTACTCACCACATGTCCAAGAAACTATACCTCCGTCAGCCAAAACTCACACTTAGAAAACTTAGCATACAATTGCTTTTCTCTTAACTTTGAAGGGCAATCTGCAGATGCACCGCGTGATCTTCTGGATTCTTTGAGTATATGAGGCTGTCATCAATAAATACAATAATAAACTTATCCAGATACTCCTTGTATACCCTATTCATCAAATCCATGAAAGCTTGCTAGCGCATTCGTCAATCCAAACGACATTACTAGAAACTCGTAATGGCCATACCTTGTTCGAAATACAGTCTTGGGGATATCCTCGGGCTTTATCTTCAATTGGTGGTAGCCAGACCTTAAATCAATCTTTGAAAAGTAACATGCTCCCTTAAGCTGGTCAAACAAATCATCGATCTGCAACAAGGGATATTTATTCTTTATCGCAACTTATTCAGCTCTCGGTAATCAATACACAACCTCATACTTCCATCCTTTTTCTTCACAAATAACACTGGGGCACCCCACGGGGAAACACTGGGTCGAATAACTCCTTTATCCAATAACTCCTGAAGTTGCTTAGCTAATTCTTTCATTTCAATCGGGGCCATTTTATATGGAGCCTTAGAAACTGGTTCAGCTCCAAGTATCAAATCAATGGAAAACTCTATCTCACGATCAGGTGGCAATCCTGGTAATTCTTCTGGAAAAACATCAGGGAATTTTCTTACTACAGGGATGTCATCCAAAATAGGGGTCTCTTTCTTCGTATCCACTACATGAGCTAAGTACGCTTCACATCCTTGTCTCAGCAATTTTCTTGCTTGCATTACTGAGAGAAACTTCCTATCTTGCCTTTGCCCTTGGTAACTGATCCTTCTATTATTTGAGGTATACAGAACAACTCTCTTTTTCTTACAATCAATATTTGCCCTATATCGAGATAACCAATCCATACCTAAAATAACATTAAAGTCTCCCAACTCAAAAGGTATTAAGTCAACAGGGAACATATACCCCAAAATCTCTAGGGAACAACTAGGACAAAATTGTTTTACAGGTATTTTATCTTTATTAGCCACTTCTATAGTTAAGGGTTCATCTAAGTCTTCTAGCATCAATTGCATCTTATTCGCACAATTGACAGATATAAAAGATTTGGATGCTCCCGAATCAAACAAAACGTTAATAGGTACGGAATTAAGAATAAGCGTACCTACAACCACATCAGAATCATGAACTGGAGACTTTTGGGTCATCTTAAAAGTCCTAGCTCTCGCAGTACTGGTTGCTGGTCCTTGAGACACACTCCTTCCCGCATTACCTTGAGTCACTGACTTGCAATTCCTAGCTATGTGTCCCACTTTGCCGCAACTAAAACAAGTAACTCCTTGAATCTCAGACTTACACTCCATGGAATAGTGACCTTTCTGTCCACACTTAAAACAATTAACATTCTCTCGGCACTGTCCACTGTGCTTTCTCCCACACATCTTACAATCAACCATTGGCTTACTCATCCTCGTCGAGGCAGAGTTAACTGATGTTGTACCGGGCTTAACTTGGGGAAAGTTTTGCCCTTTAAACTTTTTATTCTTATTTCTACCGAACCAATGTTGAAACTTCCGACTCGCTATTCCTGATTCTGATCAAGCGGGTCCACTTTCAAATTTTCTCTTCTTCTCACTCTGCTCCTTTGCAGCTAACTTCTGATCACTCTCTATCACCAGGGCAGCCTGAACTACCGAAGTATATGTCTTGAGTTGTAAGGCTACAACTCCACTTCTTATTTCTGGCTTCAACCCTTGTTGAAACCGCTTCGCTCATTGGGCTTCTGAACTTACATATTCCGGTGCTATACGGGCCAACTCTGTAAACTTCGCTTCGTATTCCGTAACACTCCTATTTCCTTGTTTCAACTCCAAAAATTCCATCTCCATTTGACTTTGGAGACATGCTGGAAAGTATTTTTCCAAAAACAATTATGTGAATCTGGCCCAGGGAACTGGACCTTCTCCTTCTAGGGCTCGCGTAGATTCTCACCAATAATTCGAATCATTCCTCAGAAAATAACTAGCATAATCAGTCTTTAAATCCTCACTCACCTTAGTGAGCGCAAACGCCTTTTCCATTTCCTTTAACCATATCCTGGCAGCAACAGGATTTACTTCTCCTTTAAACTCTGGGGGCTTCACTGCTTGAAAAGACTTAAAACTAACACCTTGATTTGCCCCTCTCATCTCATGCTGCTGTTGGATTTGTAGTTGCTGCTGTTGGATTTGCTGTTGTTGTTGCTGTATGAGCTGTTGTTGCTGTTGTTGTTGTTGTTGTTGCAATTGTTGCTGTTGCTGCTGGAATTGTTGTTGCTGGAATTGTTGTTGCTGTTGGGCCAGCTGTACAGTCTGCTGATGCAACAAGTTCGTCAAATCACTCATGGAAGGATCCCCAACAGGTCCGTTATTGGGCTGAGAATTTCTCTTTAGTGGCATCTCCTGAAACATAATAGTCATATATATAAGAAAATGGATTGCTCCAGCAGTTTATATTCATGCATCAGGAGAGCGTTGCCACTAAGACAATATTCTCATCCCCCATTATAATTGGATCCATCCTGAGTGAATGATTATAATCTAAAAATGCCAGCAACAGAATCAACAATAACAATAACAACAATAATAGCAACGCACAATATATAAAAACTGAAAAACAAGATAAAGCAACTACAATACAATAACCAACAGAATCCAACCGGTACAACTGAAAATCCAACTACAAAGAACCATTCGAATACACACCAAAATTGGCTGTCATAACAGCCTCGCCTACTACAAACTATCGCAACATAATGTACATATACAAAGTAAATAACCACAGAACTCCTAAAAGTCAACTCTGAGCTCTGCATCCCTCTACTGCAACTATGTCTAGTCTCTACCACTGCCACCAATGGAACCTAGCTCAAACACTAGCCAGTTCACTAGATCCTGATACTGCACAGCTCTGAACTCTGAACTAATGAAATGGTCAACAGATCTAGCCCTCTCTACAGCCATCTGGGTCAGTACTCTCACACGGGCTCGCACCTCAGGGGAAGGGGCAGAAATACCCTGAAATGGTGCAATAGGTACCTAGTCCAACTGGGCAGCAAACTCTGGACTCTAGTCTCTGATAAAGGAAGTATTCACCGCCCTATTCACATGATAAGGGATCGGTGAAGAAATACCACTAGAGGCCACAGGAGGTGCCGGAGGTCTCATCATGGAAGAACTGGGACCGCAGCCAGGAGGGAAATCCCTGACAGCAGACACAGACCTACGTACCCAACGGGGACGAGGACCAGATCCAGGAATGTCTCGAGGTACATAAGAAGGAACTGGTGGAGGAGGCATAGGGGTCTCCTCGGCAACAGCATCAAGGGGTTTCTTCGTCGGAACCAGGTCAAGGCAATTCTATCAAAACATTTAATAGATGCCAGGGTAACGCCGTCGGAACCCTCGACTGACTCTAAAGGTTTGCTCCTCTATATGAGTTGCTGACTCACACTTAAAGACTCACGTTATCACCTACTTGACACAATCCCTAACCTGAATCAGGGACTTGAACCTGTAGCTCTGATACCAACTGTGACGGCCTCAACCCCGGGGTCAGGAGTTGACGTCACTAAACACAATTTCCAAAAATATAAACAACAGAATTATTATTAGAATATATTAACTTGACCCCAAACCAAGATCCGATCCAGGTTCAAGTATAATTCAGGTTCTCAATAATACAAACTCTTTATTCACTATCTAAGACACACCAACTTTATTCAGCAACTCTTCAGACCTCATGGTCTGATACAAACTACCTCAGAGGAGCCAGGTCCAATAGGGGCGGGAACATGGGTCGGTCTGACTGATCTTCTAGGCATCTTCGAAATATACATAACAGTTTGCAAGGGTGAGCATAATCGCTCAGCAGTACCAAATATGAATAACATATTAAAACAGTAAAGTAACAATAATGGGAACAGAGCTGTAATCACGATATCAACATTTCATAATGATAATCAAAATAACTGGATATCACTAATTAGCATGCTTTGTGAAATCAACATTATAGTGTGCTGCGTAATACCAGAGTCCAATTTTAGCATGCTAACCATTTTATAAAACCGTTGTATCAATCAATCAATCTTTCATATAATTCACAAATCCCAATCAGCTACATAGCGGATATGTGAAGACAGCTGATCAGGCTATCAAAACCAGACGGCTCCAACTGCCATCCCATTTACCTGTTCCAGAACTCAGAGACTAGCTAGGTCTCTGACCTGTTGGACTAATCGGTTTTATATTGCGCGCAACCGAATTAGCCTCTTATGCCACCTCAATAGGCCTACTCTGGCCCCAATGTATCCCATATCTGACCGTTTTATCCAGTTTTCAAAAACACTTGTACCTATCTCATTTTCAAAATCATTTATCTAGCCAGCACACATATAAAATCCGTTTCGAAAATCATTTCATTTGAGACAGGTACCTTTCGAAGTTACTTTTCCCCAAAATAATTCGAAAACAGAAATTTTATAACTACAGGGGATACGTAACTTAAAACATTTCTGTTCCATTACGAGAATAAAACATTTAGCTATCCATATACACTGAACCATAAAAGAATGGTCAGGGGTACTTGCCTTGCAACGCTTTACAAACCCTAATAGCTTTCACGTTGACTTCGATCCTGGAACGACTCGATTGGGATCTACAATTACAGAATACCCGAATTAGTTATGCCGACATGCTTGATATCCTCAAATCCTAATAACCCAAATCCGACAACCCGACTCGTATTATTATTATACACACAAACCCGTAATCACATAGTCACATAGTCGGAAATATTGTTAGGGTGACACCTAAATATATATTTTCGAACATATTTTTAGGAAATTTTAGCAGCATCTTCTTTATTTATAAGACTACCTGTCGATTGCAATCAACGTAAACAATCCTCAACCATCCACAATATTATTTTATCCTTTTATACAACTTACACTCCAATACCAATCACAATTAATTATTTAAGTCCAAAAATATTTTACGAAAAATCATTTTATTTATTTATAAAATTTAGGACTCAGAACATCGTCATCACCGTCCACCGTCGACTCACCGAAGTTCATCGTCAACGGCGGCACAATTTATTGGCGCCCGATATGATACGGGTTCCCAAATAAATTATACCGATTAATATTATTTCCCGCAGCGAAAGTTTTAATTTCACGAATACTAATCATTTATTTTCCTACAGAAAAGAAAATAGTAATTAAAATTATAACAGTTAGCCCACTGCTTTCAAAGCCCAGCCCAACAGTCAACCCAACTGCAAGGCCCAACAAAGAAACCAAGCAACAGAGAACAGAACGGAGCGCCACACCCGCGGCCGGAACACGGCAACACACGGCCGCCCACACACACCAACACACCAACACACACACACATTCACACACAGACGTATTCACACACACACATATTCACACATACATACACAATCACGCACACATAAATATATATATAAAGGAATGAATCGACTGGAAATCGAACAGAAGAATCGGAAGTAATTATCGGAACTGGAGGCCGGAGAATCACCGGGAAAAAGGAAGAAGAAAAACGGAAAGGAAACGAAGTGAATCGGAGAAGAAGCCGAGAGCACAGGGCAAAGAAAAAAAAACAACCAAGATAAAAGAAAAAGGTTGAGGGAGTGTAAGATGCTGTGAACACGTGTCCTGCAAAATTGGATACGTGTTAACTTCTTAATATAAGTTGTTAACACGTATCCCTGAATACTCAGGGGCTCGATTTTTAACCCGAATTCTTATTTTTTTACGAAACAGAATACGATTTAAATGTATCAGAAAAATCTCGAAATACTCTTAAAATTTCAGAAATTTCCCGAAGTTTACAAAAAGATAATTTCAAAATTTTTAAAACAATTCTTAAGGTACTCTTGGTACCCAGTTTTTAACAAATTATGAAATGACACGCGGTGAAACAAATCCCAAAAAATTTTTCAAAATAATTTTAAAATTCTTCGTATAATACAAATTTAATAAAATATAAATTTCATAATTTTTAAAGATTCCCATAATTAAATATGGATTTTAGCATTTAACACACTCAGAAAATCATTTAAAAAATGAATAATTAACGAAATATTGATTTCTCAATTTTATAAAGTCCTAAAAATAATTATTGAAATTATAAAATTAGAAAACCAATTTTAAAGACAACCTAAATATTTATGGAATTAAAATTACCATAAAATCACTTTTACAAGCAAAATAAATCATGTAACTCACTAATAAATCTCACAATTCAATCCCACTTATCAACAAATCATAATTAATTAAATAATAATCAATAACCGCTGCCAAAAACCATTATACACATTTTATTTATTTACTTAAACCTTTATTACACTTCCAAATAAAGTAGAATTAAAATAAAAATACACGAGTCGTTATACCGGTACTATTTGTCAAAAAGAAGGATGGAAGCATGAGACTTTGCATCGACTATAGGGAGCTGAACAAGCTTACAATCAAGAACAAGTATCCGTTACCCAGAATTGACGATCTGTTTGACCAATTGAAGGGAGCCAAGTACTTCTCCAAGATTGACTTAAGATCGGGATATCATCAACTAAACATTAAGCTAGAGGATATACCAAGACAACTTTCAGAACAAGGTATGGACATTACGAATTTTTAGTGATGTCTTTTGGATTAACAAATGCCCTGGCAGCGTTTATGGACCTGATGAATAGAATTTTCAAGGAATATTTGAATAAGTTCGTTATTGCGTTTATAGACGATATTTTGATTTATTCAAAGACGGAAGACGATCATGCGGAACATTTGAGAACAACTTTGGAGATTTTAAGGAAAAAGAAGTTATATGCTAAATTTTTGAAGTGTGAGTTTTGGCTACAGGAAGTTCAGTTCTTAGGACATATAGTCAGTAATGAAGGGATCAAAGTGGACCCATCAAAGATTGAGGCAATTATAAATTGGGAAAGACCGAGAACACCAACAGAGTTAAGAAGTTTCTTGGGATTAGCGGGATATTATCGTCGATTCGTTTAAAATTTCTCAATGATTGCAACACCATTGACAAAGCTTACACGGAAGAATGAAAAGTTTATATGGAACGATAAATGCGAAGAAAGTTTTCAGGAATGGAAGCGAAGATTAATCACGGCACCTGTTTTGTCACTTCCAGATGATCAAGGGAATTTCGTGATTTATAGCGATGTTTCTCATAAAGGACTAGGATGTGTTCTGATGCAGCACGATAAGGTGATTGCGTATGCGTCAAGGCAATTGAAACCACACAAATAGAAATATCCCACTCATGATTTGGAGCTAGCAGCCATAGTTTTCGCTTTGAAGATTTGGAGGCATTATCTATATGGAGAAAAATGCGAGATTTATATGAATCACAAAAGTTTGAAGTACATATTCACACAGAAGGAGCTTAATATGAGGCAAAAGAGATGGTTAGAATTAATCAAGGATTACGACTGCACGATTAATTATCATCCCGGTAAAGCGAACATTGTAGCAGATGCGTTGAGTCAGAAGGAAAAGTTAAATGTGTTATCAGTACCCGAAGAAATATATAAGGAATTCCAGAAATTGGAATTAGAAATTAGAGTTTGCAAGCCTGATGAAGCAAAAGTGTATAGTATGACTTTCCAGCCAGAGTTGTTAGAAAAGATAAAGATATGTCAAGAAGAAGTAATGGATCAGGACATAAGTCGTTTGGTAGGTGAAGAATTGTGCATGCAAAAGGACGATCAAGGTATTCTTAGGTTTTCTTCTAGAATTTGGATTCCACCGGTGACAGAGTTGAAGAATGAAATTTTACAGGAAGCTCATAATTCGAGGTATTCAATCCATCCAGGAAGTACCAAAATGTACATATATTTAAAGGAAAATTATTGGTGGCCAAATATGAAGAGGGAAATTACGAAATGGGTTAGCAGATGTTATACATGTCGGAGAGTTAAAGCAAAGCATCAAAGACCAAGTGGATTACTACAGCATGTTGGGAACCACGGACTTAGGGTGTTACTACGTTTTACAATAAAGATTATGAAAAGAGGATTACCTTGTTAATGGTTGATTCCACGCTCTTCTATTGTATTACCAAATTCCCTTGAGCGAAGTGTGGCTTCCGTCTTCTCAAGTTATCCTCTCTTCTTGCTCCTTGGTGGCTACAATATGTTTTCACACAATTCCAAGCAAGAAGAGAATAAGAATATATATAGGCTACAATAGGGACCATGAATAATTAGGTTGGGCCTTCTAATTACATCTTGAGCCTAGCCCAATGTAATTAAATATTAATTCAATCCACTAAAGAATTAATATTTGCACAACCTTTCCTAATACCGTAATTTAATTAATTCGGTTCCAATATTATTTGCTTATTAAATTCCCCATATTTAAAATATCATATGTCCATTAATTAAATAAATTACTGATAATTTATTTAATTAATATCTTTTATCCTTGATCATCCACTCAACCTTTATTTGTCCCTCCCACTAGTTCCTCTAAAACGATACTACTCATGGGTTTGTGATTCATTATATAGTCCTCCTCCAAGAATCTTGCATTGGTGCTAACAATGACATCCCGATTCTTCGGACTATAAAATAAATATCCTTTCGTTCCCATGGGGTAGCCTACAAACAACTTTACTTCTGTACGAGATTCTAACTTAGTCGCGTTCTTGTTCAGCACATGTGCTGGACAACCCCATATTCAAATATGTCTTAGACTCGATTTATCCCCGGTCCACAATTCTAACGGGGTTTTAGGAATCGACTTAGAAGGTACTAAGTTCAGAAGATAAGCTGCTGTCTCTAAGGCATGTCCCCAAAATGACTTGGGTAAATCCGAATAACTCATCATCGATCTAACACTCTCTAAAAGAGTCTGGTTCCTTCTCTCTGCTACACCGTTCTGCTGGGGTGTGCCTGGTGCAGTTAACTGGGATTCTATCCCATTTTCTGATAAATATTCCCTAAATTCTCCAAGCAAGTATTCGCCACCACGATCTGATCGTAGTGACTTGATACTTTTATTAAGTCGCTTCTCCGTTTTAGCTTTGTACTCTTTGAACTTATCAAAGCACTCAGACTTACGGCGCAACAAATAAACGTACCCATATCTAGAATAATCATCAATGAAAGTGACGAAATATTCATAACCACCTCTAGCTTGGATATTCATGGGTCCACATAAATCAGAGTGAACCAATTCTAATACTTGTTTGGCTCTATTCCCCTTTGCCTTGAAAGGCCTATTAGTCATTTTACCTTCCAAGCAGGATTCACAAACTGGAAATGGCTCCACTGCCAATGAGCTTAAAGGCCCGTCTACTACTAGTCTTTGAATCCTCCTCAAGTTAATATGACCTAATCTCAAGTGCCAAAGATATGTTTGGTTTAAACTAGAAGGTTCCTTTCTTTTAGTAGAGTTAGAAGATGTGTTGTTCAATTCCCTAAATTACAGTTATAGTGCAGGTTGACTAGGATTAAATATATACAAATTGTCTTGCAATGTACCAGAACATATAATTCATTTATTCATCATAATAGAAACATTACGATCCAAACAAACATTATAACCATCCAAAGCAAGTTTAGAAACCGAAATTAAATTCCTTCTAAAAGAAGGTACATAAAGACAATTGTTCAAAACCAAAATCCTATCAGAACCAAAAGATAAATGAATAACTCCTACTGCAACTACTGTTACTTTCGTAGCATCTCCCATGAACACGTATATCTCACCATCTCTAAGCATTCTGGATAGCTGGAACCCCTGCATAGAATTACAAACATGATCAGTGGCTCCTGTATCTACACACCAAGTGCTCGTAGATATAGCCACTATAAATGTTTCTGTAACTAGAGAAAGAGACATACCAGTATTGTTTGTCTTCTTAGGAATAGGACAATCCTATTTCCAGTGACCTGACTGTTTGCATCTGAAGCACTTTCCCTTAGGCTTTTTCACACCACCCTGAACTCCCACTGCCTTCACAGCTTTCTGTGTCTGAGCCTTTTTCTTCTTCTTAATACCTTTCGGCTTAGAGGAAGAACCTTTCTCAGCCACATACACTTGAACACTCTGCCAAAATAATCCTTCAGCTGCCTGAAGTTCTGTCAGCTGTTCCGCGAGACTATACTGCCTCTTGTTCATGTTGTAATTCAAGCGGAACTGCTCAAAACTCTTGGACAAGCTCATAAGGATAATGTCAATCTGGGTTTCCCCATCAAGTTCAGCACCAAGGATCTCTATCTCATTCAGATGCGACATCATCTTGAGAACATGATCCCTTACAGGTGTGCCTTCAGCCATCTGAGTGTTCATTAAAGCCTTCATGGCTACTTGCCTAGCAGCCCTATTCTGATCTCCAAGAAGTTCCTTGAGATTAAAGAGCATATCTGAAGCAGTGGCCATAGAATGATGCTGATGCTGTAAAACACCCGACATTGCTGCCAGAATGTAACATCGCGACATCTCATCAGCCTTAATCCACCATTTATAATACTCTTTCTCATCTTCAGGAGCATCAGCAGCAGGTTGTTCAGGCTTGGGTTCATAAGTGCAAAACTTGTACTCCTCAGCAGTCAACACAATGTCCAAATTTCGTTTCCATTCAATATAGTTAGGTCCGGTAAGTTTGTAATCCTTAAGTATGGTGAATAGTGGATTAAAGCCCATTTTATCCTGAGAATCATGCATAAAAACATCACATAAATAAGGGTGCATTAATTATTAAGATCTAAATTATTAAAATTTAATGCACTAACATCTAAACACCATAAGCTTCTGGTACGCCACGATGTGTGACATGTATACCACCTAATTTTGTTTAAATGTTACTTCGGTCCTATTACTAAACAATATGCCACGTTGGGGTGGACTATATTATTTTTCATAGCTAAGTGTATACCATCATCAAATCTTAAATTATTCGAAATCTATGGAACTTGGTACGCCACGATGGGTGGCGTGTATACCTTCCAATATTCGTAATTTTGCCTTGAATAGAATACTTCAATTCAATATTCATCAATGGTTTGATTTCCAGGTAGTGGAGGAGTCACATCGGTCTCGCTTAAAACCCACAGCCTTACAAGTTCGATGAACCCGTTTTTGACAAAATCGCCCCAAATCAGAAATAAAGAAAATCCCTATTTATTCCTTTCAAAATTTATTAATTTAAGAAGTTTGTTCTAGTAATTTCTATAACATTGTAGACACCATAAATTACATGTCACGATGGGTGACGTATACATAATTTATATTCGTCTTTATGTTAAATTATCTACAACTAATAATGGAGACCATGGGATTTAATTTCATATTAATTCCCTCTCGCACTTAGATTTTTTTTTATTAAAAGTGAGGAATTTTAAAATTAAATGGGGCCCTATGTTGTTATAATTATGTCTAATCATGCATTCAAAATACACACATAATTTTAGCAACATATAACATTTAATTAAAGCAATAAATAAATTTTATGTCCATGTCGTCCTAACTAAGTTAAACATGCAATTTTAAAAGAATTACACACATAATTAACGACACACATAATCAATAAATTAAAGCAATAATTAAAATTTAATAGAAAAAATTAAAATAAATTTTCCACTATTATGGCCCTTGAAAAAAAATCCAGCTCTCAAAAAAAATCTGCCCCAAGCGCGCCCCGACGCCCCCAGCAGCCCCAACAGCCCCAGCAGCCCAGCAGCCCTAGCAGCCCCAGCAGCCCCAGCAGCCCCAGCAGCCCCAGCAGCCCCAGCTGCCCCAGCTGCCCCAGCAGCCCCAGCTGCCGCAGCGGCCCCAGCAGCCCCAGCTGCCGCAGCGGCCGCAGCGGCCGCAGCGCGCGCCTGTTGCTTTTCTGTGAGTTTTGTTTTGATTTTGTTCGATCCAAACATCAACAGCAGCCCCTTGTAATCGCACAGCGGAACAAAAAACTACCGTAATTGATTTCCGATCGCACATAACTTGTTACAAAATACCCGGAACAATTACAAAAAATATAGATCTAATACAAAACTAATTTTGTAAAATCTATTCTAACACGATCAACCCTCGCGTAAATTACAACCACGATTAAACCACGTGGAAACCAAAACAAAAATTAACCACGATTAAACCACGTGGGATCCAAACATATAATTAAAATATACATGGCCATAATAGTGGATTAACAACCTTTATCAAAAACAATACAAGTAAAACACTATATACACGCATATATAATTACGACATGGACATTATATCATAAAACGAAGAACCCATTACCAGGCTCTTGATACCAATTGTTGGGAACCACGGACTTAGGGTGTTACTACGTTTTACGATAAAGATTACGAAAAGAGGATTACCTTGTTAATGGTTGATTCCACACTCTTCTATTGTATTCCCAAATTCCCTTGAGCGAAGTGTGGCCTCCGTCTTCTCAAGTTATCCTCTTTTCTTGCTCCTTGGTGGCTACAATATGTTTTCACACAATTCCAAGCAAGAAGAGAATAAGAATATATATAGGCTATAATAGGGACCATGGATAATTAGGTTGGGCCTTCTAATTACATCTTGAGCCTAGCCCAATGTAATTAAATATTAATTCAATCCACTAAAGAATTAATATTTGCACTACCTTTCCTAATACCGTAATTTAATTAATTCGGTTCCAATATTATTTGCTTATTAAATTCCCCATGTTTAAAATATCATATGTCAATTAATTAAATAAATTACTGATAATTTATTTAATTAATATCTTTTATCCTTGATCATCCACTCAACCTTTATTTAATTATGCCAGAATAAATTCCACCTGCAGGGTTTCACATAATTAAATCTTTTTGAGCTTTCAAGGGGACATCATTAACCCGAATATTATCAGGACATGGATTCCTTCAATAAATAATATCCACCATGTATATAATTCCATCACCCAAAATATAATGATATAATTCAGAAGAATTATTTCATATATAAATCAAAGCATGTAAATAATATACACGTGTCAATTACTATTTCCGGATTAAGAACCTAAGCATTAATAATAACATAGAATCTTAGTTCTCCTTCTTAATCAGTATTAAGGGAACAATTCTAAATTTGATCATGTTCAATATACACAAATTATACTAGTATTATTTATTAGTCAATATAAACTAATCTAAATAATACTACAGCCATACCAGTGGATTGTCCAACACCACCTGTGCTGTGAACCTTATTATATTATATAACCGTATTTAACAATCTAATATTATGTATCCCATTTGATACTAGATTGTTCACAATATATAATATTAGACAACATGTAAACATTCAAATGATTCTCGAATAAACTGGCCAGAAATAAATGTACATACTTCTAATAAATATTTTCAGTATACACTAACAAGCCATTGGAGATTCCGGAGTGGAAGTGGGAACATATTGCCATGGATTTCATAGTTGGATTACCAAGGAAAAAAACCAATCATGATGCCATTTGGGTTATAGTGGATAGACTTACCAAGTCAGCTCATTTTCTGCCTATAAATGAAAGATTTTCGCTCGATAAGTTAGTCCATATGTACCTGAAGGAAATTGTAGTTCGTCATGGAGTTCCGGTGTCTATCATATCTGATCGAGATCCAAGATTTAATTCAAGATTTTGGAAAAAAATTCAAGAATGTTTGGGAACGAGACTAAATATGAGTACGGCTTACCATCCACAGACGGACGGCCAGAGTGAAAGAACGATCCAGACAATTGAAGATATGTTACGTGTTTGTGCTATTGACTTCAAAGGGAGTTGAGATGAGCATTTACCTCTGGTAGAATTTGCTTACAACAACAGTTATCACGCTAGTATTGGGATGCCACCCTATGAAGCCCTTTATGGACACAAATGCAGATCTCCAGTGTATTGGGACGAAGTAGGAGAACGCAAAATACTTGGACCTGAATTAGTACAGCAGACAAAGGAAGTTGTTGAAGTTATCCAGAAGAGATTGATAGCAGCACAAGACCATCAAAGGAAATATGCAGATCAGTCAAGGAAAGACATGTAATTCGAAGAAGGGAATTTGGTATTACTGAAAGTATCACCGTGGAAGGGACTAACGAGGTTTGGAAAGAAAGGAAAGTTGAGCCCAAGATATGTCGGACCTTTTGAGATCCTAAGGCGCGTTGGCAAAGTAGCTTACGAGTTGGCGTTATCTCCGCACATGGAGCACATTCACAATGTTTTTCACGTATCGATGCTTAAGAAATATAATCCAGACTCCATGCATATAATAGAATATGAGCCAATAGAGCTTCAGGCAGATTTGTCATATGTAGAGAATCCGATAGCGATTCTAGAAGAAAGAGAGAAAGTATTAAGAAATAAAGTGGTAAAGTTAGTAAGAGTATTGTGGAGAAACCCAAAGGTTGAAGAGTCAACCTGGGAGTTAGAGAGTGATATGAAAGAAAAGTACCCTCACTTATTTTCTTAGGAGATTCAGAGGACAGAATCCTTTTAAGGGGGGGAGGATGTAATATCCAAGATATATCGTGTAATTATTTTTGCTAATAAATAATTATTATATGTGTTCAGTATCTATTCTGTGAATTATTTGTTAAGTGTTAAATGTGTTTGGATGTTTAAAAATAATATTAATTGAGTATTTTAATTTTTATATGTCCAAGATAAAATATAGATAATTGTCATATCTTCCTAATTATTTTTAAGTTGATTTATGATTTTATAGGAAATATATGGATTTTATAAAAAAAAAATTCTGAGTATTTAAAAACTATTTTATACAACTGAGAACCAACCGACGTCATCCGTTTTTATGTTTTTATAACCCGAAACTCTTCCGAGAACTCCTTTCTAACCTAATTGTAATATTCTGAACATTTTCCATGTTTTGACTTTTTTGATCAGGCGTACGGTTTCTCCTGCGCGGGTCCGGCGTAACATTTTCGATACATTATTCATTTCGGTAAATCAATAAAACTCATATTTTCGATAAATGGGATCTTTTTATTAAACTATCACAATTATCACCTCGTAATACGTGTAACCGGGCACTGAGACCAAGACCGCAGTACAAATTGTACTGATTTGGATAATTATCCCGAAAACCGGTACCGTTTGGATTAGTTTTTATAAATAAACGTACCATTTTATATCTGAATGATCCAACGGGATATTAATTTTCCGTAATTATAAATAGCCTTTACCGTATATTATTCCGTATCAAAAATCATTTGCAGTCAGTAATTATATAAATTTCCAGAGAAAATTCATATATTCATAAACCTTTCTGAAAATCAAACCGACAATCGGAGGTGTTACTGGAGTCCGTTTGGAAAGCTCGAGTACTCAAAATGAAGGTCTTGAGGTGTACTATCATATTCAGTGAACCATATACCTGCAGAGATCAAGGTTTATTTTCTGGAAATTTGTTTATTTTCGAATTATTTTTATTAAAAATATGAATTTTTGTACGGATGATTGTTTGAATGATTTGATGATTGCATGTTGTAGAGCTTGTTTTCCTGATGATTTTCATATGTCATATGTCTGATTTGGAGTTCAATAACATGTTCAAAATTGAGTTTAATCTTCGACTTTTAAAATTAGGGTTTATAACCCGTATAAATATTTTCAATTGAAATTTGGGGCTTTTTGATTTAGGGGTTATTAGCTGTTGATTTATAGTGGGTTGTGTTCCTTATGAAATTTGTAATCGATTGTTATATAGCTCGTTAACAGAGGATTTCTGAATCGTAGAGAGTTGTGTTTTGAAGTTTTCGATGTTTCGCCGGAAACCGGCGATGTTCTTGGCCTTTTTCCGGCCAGGACAGGGATGATTGATGTGTTTTGATTGCATGAATAGGTTCCTGGTGTTGTGTAGAGTATATCTGGAGCAGATGGTAAGGTGAGGGTGCCGGAATCGTATTCTCCGGCCACCCCTGTGTTTTTCGGCGACTAGAACTGTAAAATTACAGTTTAGTACCTCAATTATTGGGGACGATGAAGTTCAGTCCCTGAACTTTCTCGAGTTTGCAAATTTAGGATTCATGTTTTAAAAATATTCAAAAATCATATTTTCTATTTATTTTAATTATGAAAATTCGTTTTTAATTTCTGAAAATTCTAAAAATTATTATTTTAATTCCAAAAATTATTTTTAATTCAAAAATAAATCTGAATTAATTAGTTAATTAATTTTAGTTAATATTCAATTGATTAATTGATCAATTAATTCGAAAATTAATTGATTAATTGATTTATTTAATTATTAATTGATTTTAATTAATTACTTAATTAGATTTAATTATTTCAAAATGATTTAAAAATTCCGAAAAATAGTTTCGAGCTTTAAAATATTATTTTAAATTGTTTTCAAGGCTCGATAATTATTATAAAATTGCTTTGAAGCCAGATTTGGCTAGTCGAACCCTGTTTATTACTCCGAAATTGATCCAACGACCCGTTTTAATTCCGAAAAATGTTTTAAAAATCATTTTAAATACCCAAAAGCCTGTTTATGACCCGAGACTTCTTTATAAATGATATATTATTGATTATTTGACGTGTTATGTGCTATATGTGACTTGTTGGTTAACTGTCGGTCTATATATTCGATGTTTACTTGTTTATAGTATAACTTTCAATCCGTTAATCGGATTTTGGTATAACGAAGGGTAGATAGAAGTGTGTTTCAAATAGAATCGTATGAGTTAAATATTGATAGATGCTTATGATATGTGATCAGAAGAGGCAAGGTGTAGGAAAGGGAAACAGATAGTGATGAGTAGATGGTTGTGATTGAAAGTTAGAGAAGTATAGCAAGCTAATACCAGGCAAGTGTTCTGAACTTTCTCAAGATATATTATAGTGGATTGATAGTCCTGTTCTATATTGCAAGTGCTTTGAAGCACTGAACCCAAAACCCTAATTCCAGTTATTGATCTTGAGCTGTAAACTTTATTCGTTCTAAACCATTGATTGTTGTATACCCAAATACGAACCACAGATATACGATACTACTCCACAAATACATACAAACTAAATACCAAACACTGAACCGAATTACTTATACTCAAACCATTGTACCTTATGATTTGAAAGACCAGTTCCTGGTAACCCTGAAACATTGATTCCTTTATTATCCAATTCTTTCATTACCTAACATCCATACTTTGAAAATGCCATATTGATCCTTATATTGATCCTTATGCAGATTGAAACCATTTCATTATTGACCTTCCAATATTTTTAATGATTCGATTTATTGTTTATTACTGTTTATTCTGTTATTATGTTAGAATTGGATTATTTTTATAAAATTGTGGACCAGATTCGTAGTCAGACCATATAATGGTCAAGTTAGGCCAATGTGTGCCTTGGATCCAGTAGTTAGAGCAGTGTTGTGTGCTTGGCTCGGGGTTAGTGCGTGACTGATCAGCAGCCTAACCTTGGTTTTTTTTAAAATGAAAATATAATATCCAATTCTAAATCATAATTCATAGTGCACTCGATATCATAACCCTTTTTATGTGATGATCATTATTCTCAGTTTTGTCATTATGACTTGCTGAGCTAGTTAGCTCATTTGTGCGATGTTGTTTATGTTCTTTTCCAGTTAAGAAGTAACCAGTTGGTAACAAAGATCCCCAGTCCAGCGCGAGAGCTAGGGGTTCAGGTTGATCGAGTTAAGCTAGTAGGCTTCTTTTGGGATAAATTGAGTTTGTAAAAGTGTGTAATAATGTTTAATACTCAGTTCTGAGTTTGAATAGTTGGGATTTGAACGTTTGTAATATAAGTAGGTGTGTTTCGCTTGTGTGCATACTTTAACCTGTTATCGTCCGTGGTATTTTGTAAGTAGGGTCACTGCATATTATTATTATCTTTATTATTGTTATAAGCAAGTTATAAATAAGGTGTGTGTGTGTGGACCCCAAACTTCTGACCCGGGTATGGAGGGTGCCACACTCCACACACCCCAGAATGCTTCATTCGACAAGTATTACATGTTGGTAATGGGGGTCGAGATTGGTTGGAATAGGACACTCCTGATTTATGGCCGCTCTGGCTCACATTCACACTCATGGGTCGTCTAAATCCAGCACTCCTTCCTGATAGGGACGCTGCTCCCCGGTTGAACTTACTTGGGAAATTCCCTCCCATGGAACCTCCACCCACACTCATGCTCTTTCTTTTCATCCTTCCCTTCTCTCTTTCCTTCTGTATCTGTTCACTTCCTGCCTCTACAATTGTTGCCTTATGCACCAGAGTGGCATAGTCCGTAAGCTCCAAGATTTCCACCCTATTCTGAATCCACTGTTTCAATCCTTGCTGAAACCTTCTAGCTTTCTTTTCCTCAGTGTTCACAAACTCCGGAACAAACCTCGATAACTTTGTAAATTTAGCCTCATACTCTGCTACAGATAAGTTATTCTGCTTTAGCTCCAGAAACTTGAGCTCCATCTGATTCTCCATAGACCTTGAAAAGTACTTCCCATAAACAATTGACCGGACCTCACCCAGGTTATGATAGCATCAGTCTCTATATTTTTCTTGGCCTCCCACCAATAGTTGACCTCTCCTTTCAGAAGGTAAGTAGAAAATACAGTCTTCTACGCCTCATCAACACTCAGAATCTCAAAGGATTTCTCTATTTCCTTCAACCATGCTTTTACCTCAAATGGGTGAGCTGATCCCTGGAACTCGGGGGGCTTAAGTGACTTGAAGGCCCTGAAAGAGTTTGCCACAATATTATTATTCCCTTAGGGTATTGGATTTAGGTGACATTCCAGCTTTTGCATGAAATGCCCTATGGGATCCATGCCTGGGTCCTCTATGTGTTGCTCAATCTCAGTTTCCCCTTCTTCAGCCTCTACTTTAAATTTTCCAACATCAAATATTTCCTCCTCTGCTCTGTAATGGGAGTCATCATGTTCAACATAATCCTCGTCTTCCTCTTCACTGTGTTCCTCGTTCCTTTCCTCTTGGGTATGGCTTCTCTGGTCCTCAAACCCAGGGTTTACCCTAGTTTCTAATCTTCTTGGCGGCATATTGCTCTGCTAATTTTTGGAAAATTTAGTGGTAGGTAACACTCATACATAAAAGGTTGTACCATGTACAGTCGCTATGATTTTGGAGAAAAAGGGATAATTATATACAAGTGAACTATCCCAGAAAACCAGCACTCTACTATGGCCATTTGCAACTAGAAAAATAGACTACTATATCACCAATCATGTATCAGACACGAGAGCGGATCAACTCCTACACTCTCTATCAAACGCCAGACGATGTACTCCGCCTGCCTCCGGGAAATCCTGTCATGCCTGTCTCCATGAAGTGCTCGGATCCTCACGCGAGCCATAAGCTTAATCCTGGTCAACTCACTCCTCATAGATCGAGGGATGACAACTCTCGTCTCAAAAACAAGTATGCGCTTACTAGCTCTCTCCGCCTCCAGCTCTCTCATGGCCTCATCCAATCTGGCCTCAGCAGCGGCCAATCATGAACTCGGCATGTCCACTATAAAGCCATAAACCAACACAGACTCTCTCTAAACAGGGTCGAGGGTGGGGTATCTGGCTCTGCTGGGAGCGCATCCTCAGTCTGTAAGGGTTTGAAAGTAAGAGTCTCAGAGTCATCATCATAAGGGCTCAGTGGAAGTAGTAGAGGGGTAGGGGCTCTGACCATTGGGGGGGTAGGTGGGTACCAGTGTGCTTCACAACAGCATCAATTGGCTCCTTAGCAGGTGTGGCACCCCAAAACCCGGGGTCAGGAGTCTCGGAAGCCACGCCATCTAAACTCACACAACTCACACTATAACATGTAAATACTCACGCTTCACGACCCCACACTTATCACACACACAGTTACAGGTTATTGTCTTGGAAACGAACCATCATCACTAGAGTAATTTTATTACAACCCAAATATAATTAGTCTTACCGGGCAGCGGCCCAAAGGCAAGAGACGGCATCCTGTCTGGTCGCCCGGTTACTCCCATCTCCTCTTACTTACGCATTTCCGGGAGCGGATTCCCCGCCGGCAGGGGGACAGGAGATGGCCAAAGTCTTGAACCTTCACGCTGACCGTTCGCTTTCTCAGTAGCAAAAGCGCTTCTCTTTGCCCCTTAAGTAGAAGGACAAGAAAGATGTTATTGGTTTTCTTGTGCCGGCCAAATATACGTTTCTTGTTTCTTATCTTATATAAACCATACTTATAAATAAGCCGATCTATAAACAACTGAAAACTAATCCAGCTTATTCTGACTACCTGAGGTACAGCACCAAACAATCTACGGAACAACTGGCCATTTCCTACCCGTTTCCTGGATGTGGTTCTCATGGCAGGCATCTTGATTAACTGTTATGTTGTGTCAATTTAAGAAAACAAGTGTGAGCTATAATGCTCAGCATAATAATGTACAGTATGGAAATGACTGTATGAAATCATCATATATTATATATATGTTTTATTCAAAAATAGTTTTCCTTGGTGTTACACACCTTCTTACGAAAGCAATTCTTTAAGGGGGTTTTTATAACCTGCGAATACCTTGATAGTAATCCCAGCACCTAGGCTTGGGTTACGGTATTGCATCTCAATTCCAATTGGAAGAATTTGGACATTCAGTGGAGCCACCGCATACGATGATCAGTCGTACTACGGAAATAGTAACCTTTTCTACTAGTAGAAGGACGAAACCGTCATCTCTCGGGTATCACCCTGGCCACATACGGGCTATGTGTCCTCATTTCGGGTATACACACACTTCGCAGGTCCATAGGTACATATTATACCATCTCCTACGGTACCAGTAGCCTATCCAATACACGAAGTACTTGGATTCTACCCCTCCCTTGTCCTTTAGGAAATCCTATCATGTCTGTTACGCCCCCAAATCCGGGGTCAGAGGATTTGTTCATCACGAAGAAACCTCAATCCAAAACAACCCATTTAATCGATAAATAAATGCCAGCGGAAGATATTTGACATAAATGACCCCAATTAATCCAAGATCTTTTAAGGTTACAGTTCTAGAAACAAGAATTCCAAATTCCATCAATAATTTTTTTCATTTTCTTTTTAAACTCTTTTCAATAAATTCCAACTCAAAACTAAACCCACTAGTATAACTTCGAAATGAAGTATACTAGGCCCAAATAAAATACACAACTATAATTTAAGATAATATAAACAACTTTACACAAAAGAACTTACACTAATTCGCAAACCCTGGACCAACCACCTTCCAAGAGCTTCTTCTTGCTTCCTCGAATTACGCGGCTAAACAGCAAGCTAATCCTCACTGGAGGTTAAATTTAAAAACAGGCAAGTATGAGCGAAAGAAATGCTCAACAAGATCATTATGACATATATATGGTCATTTTGATATAATACCGACATCTGCATTAGAGCAGAACATTTAAAATCATAGTTGCTGAATCATAAAATTTTAGTTGAGGAATCCCAGATTTAATTCCTTAATTGTATTCAAAACCAATTTGATATTTTTAAGCGAAATGCTTCAGCAATACTTTGAATCTTGACGAGAATAAAACTCGTAAAACAGTGTTTATGGAAATATCGTAAACCACAATAACATGAAATAATGATTATGGATTGAATCATAAACTTTATTCAAGACCGAACTCTTCAAATTAATACTTATTTTGCAGTCATATCAAATTAGATATCAATACGAACTTTGATGCTCACAACATTCCATACTGAAGTCAACATCATTCATCTATACTAATACCACCTTTGATATTTAACAACAACGTAAGTATCAGCATAAATCAAAATCTGAAGCAAACTGCACTTTACCATTATTCCAAAACAGAAACAGTTGATAAATCATTTATTCTATAAATAAAAAAAACGATATGATAATTTAGATTAGGATCATCCTCCGACGGACGTACTATCACATGCTGATCAGCCCGTGTGATAACACAAGGTCATGATTCATAGAAACGTGACCCCAAAAACACGAGTACTCAAACAAATACAATATACCCGCCTGTGGCAAAAGTTGTGTCATAATATTCCATATGGCACTTAGAAATAGCCCTCCGTTGGACCGTCCGTCCCGGTCACTTATGCAATTATGATCCAATCTTAAAACCTTTTATTGAAATGGGGTCATAATAATTGACACCCGAAATAATTTTATTTCCCCCAATTCTTGGGTAGAAATATTCGCAACCAAATCACTTTTCTCAAAATCCAAAACATTTATAAATCCGATAATTGGATAAGTAAAATCTCTTGACTATTCTGAACATAGAATAGCATAGGGTACTTGCGTAAATAGAATCATTTAATTCAGCGATATGTAAAACATTTATCGATTCTAAACTGAGAATAGGGAAAGCAATACTTGCATGATACGATTCAAAATAAATATCACTTGAACAATAAGTGATGATAGGGATACTTGCCTTTGGGTTTTTTTTAGCAGTTAGTCACACTCGCAAAGACATATCTATTATGACATTCTGTCTCAAAATATCACCGTCCTTCTTTTCAACACTTTACTGATATGTTGCTCCTGCGATTGCTAGAAGCCAGATATCCAATACCATTCCATTCCATTCTTTATCCAATACCTTGTCCTGATCAACTCGAACGATCCGCATCTATAATTAAAATATACAACTTTAATCGTCTAAACGATAATCACTCAACGAACTGCGTGTCAAAAGCCTATCGTCTACCCATACGATAGCCCACACATAAAGAAGATAGTCAAACACAAGACTCTTGACCCACGTACACACATAATTCACATAGCACATAAGCACATAACTCATGTATCACATAATTCATATAACACAGGACTCGGTTCATCAGAAGGGTCGACTCGGTACGTTTAAAACGGAAATGGGGTCAAAAATATGATTTTATCGATCAATAATCGACTTAGAATCATTCGTAAAATAAGCGACCTTTCGAAACAAAAGTATTTGGGTCTCGAAAGTATTTTTAAATGAAAGGGGAATATTTTTCTGAGTCTGTACGCTTTCATTTCGTATTAAACGGATGAACAGTTTATTTATTATGAATTTTTGAACATTTTTCGGAATTAAATCGGGTCTCCGAATCATTTTATAACTAAATAATAGGGCTCGAACACTCGAAAATAATTTTATAAGAATTATTGAGCTTGAAAAATAATTTAAAATAATATTTTAAAGCTCGAACTATTTTTCGGAATTTTTAAATCATAAGAAATAATAAACTCGAATTAAATATTCAATTAAAATTCATTAACTAAATAATTTGGATTTATTTTCGAATAAGAATAAAAATAATAATCTTCAGAACTAAAAATAATATTTTCTTGGAAATCGGACAGCACCTCCTCTATTTCTCGGACTGCCAGTCGATATCATATCGACACAACCAACAACAATCAATACAATAATTTATATTTACGCGTATAAACACTCCAGAAATGAATAACACGGCCACCTGAACCAAAACTCAGACCAAAAGTGACTTCTCCAATAATTTCTAAAAATTATGAAATAAATATATAAACACTAACATGCTATAATATACAAAAGTACGAAAGCGGAATTTCGGAATCGTTACCCAAAATAAATTTTGATCACCCCGAAGAGAATATCTGATGTCCGGAAAATATCTTTAGAAAAATCCGAAATTAATGGTCATAGACATATACACGCTGAGATGCCATGTGGGGTAATCAACGCCTTCAAACTCCTTTTCTATGTCCCGAAAATAAATTAAAACGGAAATATAACAAAAATATGTCCCGCAAATTTTCTTCTCAAAACCTTGCAATATATATACCTATGCGTAGGTATCGAAGCGCTGATCATTTATATATATACCAATTGAAATTTGGATGAACGGTTTGTAAGATATGAATTTTTGAAAATTAAAAGTATATAAATATACGATAGAGAGGAGAGACAGAGGAGGGGAGGGAGTAATGTGTTGAACGGATAAAAGAAATGGGGGAGGGGTATACTCGGTGGAGGGGGGTGTGCGCGTGGCAGGGGTGGGGTGGGGTGGGGTGCTGGGTAGTTTTAGGATTTGACACGTTTTTCTATTCTTTTTTTTTTCTTTTTTTTTTAATTTATTTTGCCCCGTATTTCTCAACTTATCGAATAAACGCGCCGGTAAATAAAATCAGAAAAATTACCAAATAAATTCTAAAATTCTCAGAATAATTAAAAAACTAGTAAAATAAAATTTTCATAATTTTTTTAAAATATTTTTGACTTGCGCTCTATACCCGCATTATACGATTTAACGAACCGAGCTGCACTTAAAATAAATTTAGAAAATCACGAAAATAGTCTTAAAATATTACAAATATCCCGAAGTTTATAAAAACATAAATTTCAAAATTTTAAAATAATTTTTGAAACGCAGTTTATACCCGCTTTTATCAATTAAAAGATTCAACGCGCGTGTAAAATTAATCCTAAAAATTCCCAAAATAATTTTAAAATTCTCAGAATATTCCAAACTTAGATAAATATGAGTTTCGTAATTTTTGAAGAATTTTGGAATTAAATACGGATTTTACAAATAAATGAAATCAGAAAATCATACAGGGCTAAATAATTGATGAAATATTGATTTCTAAATTTTATAAAATCCCAAATATAATTATTGTAATTATAAAACCATAAAAACAATTTTAGAGACAATCCAAGTATTTATGCAAATAAATATCCGAAAATAGATTACTTAGCTGCTAAGTAACTATAAAAATGATACAATTTAATACCATATTTGGATAATCATCAAAACCGAGCTTTTTATAAAACACCATATACGAAAATAATGTAAAAATATCCCATCTCTCGAGAATACGGATTTTGTTGATTACCGAAATAACTATCGTATCGAAAATCTTGCGCCGGGCCGCGCACGGGTCAAACCGGAATTCGGATTGAAAAGGTCAAAACATGGAAAATGTCCGGAACTACCAGATTAGGTTAGGAAGGAGTTTTCGGAAGAGTTTCGGGTTGTAAAAACGTAAAAACGGTTGAAGTTGGACGATCCTCGGCTTTATAAAATAATTTTGGTAATTACTCAGAAAATAATTAATAATTCATAACTCAATATAAAATCATCTAACAGTCCAAAAATTACCAGAAAAATATCACAATTATCTATATTTTATACTGGACATATAAAAATTCAAATACTCAAATAATATCACATCTAAACACCCAAACATCAATTCCACTTATCAGATAATTCACTAAAATTCACCTAAAATCACATAAATAATTCCAAATAATTATAATAATAATATTTGAAAATATGGGATATTACAATGTCTTGAGAACTCGAACCATATCGAAGTTCCTCCAAGCGTTTTGCTTGTTGATAGGCATAACTTTACTGTATATATATATATGTACTTCCGAAAGTTTCGGAAGAAGTACTAAGGATGTGAGTTGACCGTTGTCAACAGATAATCAATAAGGGGAAAACTTTCTCCTTGAAACTATATTCAAAATATTATTAAGTTGGGATAATATTCACCGACGATCTGAAATTATTCGAATGATACTTCTAAATCAGAAAGTATGTTTTATATCAGGATCTATGATTTTTAAATCAATAATAATCCTTTAATAAATAATAAATAAATAAATAATAGTCTATAATTAATTAAATGATAATTGATATTAATCATACCTCGAATGAGTTCACTCTCTAAAAGGTTTATTTAAAATAATATTCATCAACTAGTTTGTATCTACATAATTAATAATCTATAATAATTAATCGGGTTTGAATAAATAAACGTTGAAGTATACTACTCCTATAATAAAGGAATACATATATAATATTTATTATCCGAACAATAAAATATAGTTGAGGGAATATGATCGTTGGAAAATCGTTTTAATAAAAGTTCGAGGTGTTTTAATGTTTCGTAAATGGACGATGAGTCCCTTTAAAATGTACTATTATGGACTTATACCTGTCCTATAATATCTCCGGAATGATTTCCGGGTTTTTTCTTAAATCCTGACCGATTCTCGGTCTTATATAATATGTCACGCCTAAAGCGAAATAACATTTCACGATATATACTTATCGTACAACATCACTATATTATGCAAAAATTCAACAACTATGTATCATGGCAAACATGGTATTTAAGCGATGATAGTAAAACAATCCTTTCACAACACAACAGTAAAAATAGAGTTGTGTTTGTAAACTTGCCTGGGTATCTAGAGGTGGAGGATGCTCTAGGTTCCGCTCGGAAATCTATAACCATAAACACATTTCATTTTGTTAGATTCCGTTCTAATTTATGGCAACTCGCACCTATGCGTTACTTATTATGCACCCTCTCAACTCATACTACCCTTAACATTTCTTTTAAGTCATAATCACATTATGGTTACTTCATTTTCCTAAGTATCTTAGGTTCATTCTCATTATCGTCGTCGGCTCCGCTTAAGGATTCTTGCGGTTTCTACCCGCGCGGTCTCGGCTCCGACATTTTTATAAAAGTGAGAAATCATTATTTTTACTTGAAATTTTTATGAAAGTTAGGAAACTCAATATGTTACTCTCTGTAAAACTTTCATGATTTATGAATACATTTATGTCTATCCTTTATATTTTCAAAGTTCGTAATTCGTAGCAGTTTTTGTCTCGTAAATCACTTTTACTAAAACGACCATAACGTTTGATCCGTAAATCGGAATCAAGCGATTCAAGCGCCTAAACGATCCTTATAACATTTTCTATCCTAAACAATGGTTATTTTTCAAGAATCTACAGTTTAAAACTTCGGGACTTTCTGCAGAAACTTAAAGTTACGGTTTGTTGGTTTTAACGAAGTTACGTGTACGGTCGGGGTTTCGTTTACGCTCTAACTATCAACACAACCACCAAAAATCATCATATAATCATCAACACACAAACTCCTCATCAACACACAAAATCATCATGTTTTGAGGCAAAAACAACTAACTTTAAATCTACTTAACTTAATCATCAAGATTTCATCAATAACACTTAGTAAGCTAGGTTTACTACCTCATACTAAATGGATCTTAAAACTGAACCTTAAATAAAGTTGGGCCAAAGATTTTTACCTTTCTTGAAATCTTGAGATGGGTTCTTGAGGATGGTGGATGCTTGGAAGTGCTTGTTATGATTTTTAGAACCTAAAACCACCATTGAAATCAAGAAACCAAAGAGAGGTTACTATTCACACTATTCACTAGTGAGTTTTGTTGAATTTATTCCACCCATCAAACCTTGATAAAAATAGATGAAAGAATTTTCTTACCTTATTTTAGTTGCTAGGAGGCTTGGGAATTAATTGGGTGATTTTACAAGAGCTTGAACTTGGAGTTTTGAATTCCAATTCTCCCTTTTTCTTCAATATAGCCGAATGGAACAAAAATGGGGATGGGGGGGTATTTATACTACTTGGTTGCTTCTCTTGGATGCTTGGATAGGTTTCTTCTTGTAAGGTGACTTGATATCTTTGCAACTTGATTTTATTCTTACTAGGATAGCATTCTAGGTTTATTCCTTGTTGCCAAATCTATGGACTTATCTTTGTAGCTTGCTAGCTTACAAGCTAACTACAAGGTTAGCTTCTTAGCACACTATTTGCTAGCTAGCTTGGTCATCCTATGGTTAGCTCACTATTTGATGAAGTAACCATGGTTACTTCCTTACCATGGTTTAGTTAGTGCATTACATTTATTTAATCATTTACGCGTTCGCTCGATTACTTAAACGTTCTCCGTAATACTTACTCGTAAGTGGTTCGCAATATAATTCCTTTCGTATTTATTCCTTATATTTTTATTTATCCTACTTGGATATAAATCCGTAGGATTTTAATCTCGTAATTATATTGTGATTCCCGTAATCCTCGATAAGTAGTAAATACGGTCGTTTTTCAAAGTTCGTTTTCTTCGAAAACTAATAGCATTTACATACACTCATTTGGTACGTATAGTCGTAATATCAATTCTGAAACTCATTTTCTCATGCACTACATAGTGGGGCTCAAAAGTTTTTCCCGTCTGTCAGGGTTACTATTAATTAAATGTTTTACAAGGTCTCAAAAATTCGAGTTATTACAGTCGTCCCCTCTAACAAGGATTCCATCCCGGAATCAATTAGAAAATAAGTGGGGATATCTATTCCTCATTGCGTCTTCAAGTTCTCAAGTTGATTCTCAACATTTTGATTTCTCCACAAGATTCTAACTAGCTTCACCGTTTTGTTCCTCGGCACTTGTTCTTTCTAGTCCATTATCCTTACTGGCTGCTTGATGTAGGTCAGGTCTGGTTGTAAATCTACTTGCTCGTACTCTATTACATGTCGTGCATCGGCATGGTACTTTCTCAGCATGGACACGTGGAACACGTTGTGTACTTGTTGCAAATTAGGAGGCAAGGCGAGCTCGTAAGCTAGAGGTCCTATTCTCCTCAAAATTTCAAAGGGTCCTGTGAATCTGGGACTCAGCTTCCCTTTCTTTCCAAATCTCATCACTCCTTTCCACGGGGATACCTTTAATAGCACAGAATCTCCTACTTCATATTCCCTATCCTTCCTGGTCTGGTCGGCGTACTTCTTTTGTCTGTCCTGGGCTGCTACCAGTCTTTTCCTGATGAGTCCTACCATTTCTCTGGTCTGCTGGACTAACTCTGGTCCTAATATCTTGTGTTCTCCGACTTCGTCCCAACACAGGGGAGAGCCATATCTCCTCCCGTAAAGAGCTTCATACGGGGGCATTCCTATGCTAGCGTGATAGCTATTGTTATAAGCAAATTCGATCAGGGGTAAGTGGTCATCCCAATTTCCTTTGAAATCAATGGCACACACTCGTAGTATATCTTCTAGGGTCTGAATAGTCCTTTCGCTTTGTCCATCGGTCTGGGGGTGGTAAGCGGTACTCATGTTTAGTCTGTTGCCTACACATTCCTGGAAGCTTCTCCAAAATCGGGAATTAAACCTCGGGTCTCTATCTGACACTATGGCTACAGGAATGCCATGTCTCACTACAATTTCCTTCAAGTAAATACCTACCAACTTGTCTACGGTGTACCTTTCGTTGATTGGTAGAAAGTGTGCGGACTTGGTCAGTCTATCAATGATAACCCATATAGCATCGTGATTGGTCTTTGTCCTAGGTAAGCCTGTCACAAAATCCATGGCTATATGCTCCCATTTCCATTCCGGAATTTCTAGGGGTGTAATAGTCCACTAGGTCGCTGATGTTCCGCCTTCACTCTCTGGCATGTCAAGCACTTGCTGACCCACTCTGCTACTTCTCTCTTCATGTTAGGCCACCAATAATATTCCTTAAGGTCAGGGTACATTTTCGTACTTCCTGGGTGGATTGAATATCTAGAGCTGTGCCCTTCGTGCAGCAGCTAATCCTTCAATTCTTGCACATTCGGAATCCAAATCTGGGACGCATACCTCATGATCCCTTTCTCATCCTTCTCGCATCTCATTTCTTCACCGGTCAATGTCCCTTTTTCCTCACTCATTTTCTTTTCCTGACATACTCGTATCTTTTCAGTCAGTTCTGGTACTAGCTTAATCTCAAATAATCCTTCCGTTCCCTTACCCGTCACTCTCACGTCAATTTCCATCTTCTCAAATTCCTTAATCAACTCCTTCGATGTCATTATCATCTTGAGTCTTTCCTTCCTACTAAGGGCGTCAGCCACCACATTGGCTTTACCCGGGTGATACAAAATTTCACAGTCATAGTCTTTTATCAACTCTAACCATCTCCTCTGTCTCATGTTCAGTTCCTTTTGAGTAAAAATATATTTGAGGCTTTTATGGTCAGTGTAGATCTCGCATTTCTCACCGTATAGGTAGTGTCTCCAAATTTGTAGGGCAAATACTATGGCTGCTAATTCTAGATCATGTGTAGGGTATCTGCTCTCATATTCCTTCAATTGCCGAGAGGCATACGCTATAACTTTGTCGTGCTGCATTAGTACACATCCTAATCCTTTAAGCGGTGCGTCACTGTATATCACAAACTCTCCCTTTCCATCGGGAAGAGTGAGCACTGGTGCTAACACCAGTCTCCTTTTCAGTTCTTGAAAACTCTTCTCACATTTCTCTGTCCATACAAACTTTTCTGCCTTCCGGGTAAGTCTAGTCAGTGGACCGGCTATCTTAGCAAAGTCTTGCACGAATCTTCGGTAATATCCTGCTAAACCCACAAAACTTCTAACCTCTGTTGGGGTAGTTGGTCTTTCCCAATTGGATACCGCCTCTATCTTGGCAGGGTCAACTAAAACTCCTTTGCTACTCACCACATGTCCTAAAAACTGAACTTCTCTCAACCAAAATTCGCACTTCGAGAACTTGGCATACAATTTCTCATTCCTCAAGATTTCTAAGACTATCCTCAAATGTTCTGCGTGTTCTTGCTCTGTCTTTGAGTAGATCAGAATATCATCGATAAAAACTATCACACATATATCCAGGTACTTTTTGAACACTCTGTTCATCAAATCCATAAAGGTTGCGGGTGTATTGGTTAACCCAAACGACATAACTAAGAACTCATAGTGTCCATACCTAGTGCGAAAAGCAGTCTTCGGTATATCTTCCGGTTTGATTTTCAACTGGTGATATCCTGTTGTTAAATCTATTTTGGAAAAATGCACAGCTCCTTTGAGTTGGTCGAATAGGTCATCAATTCTGGGAAGAGGGTACCTATTCTTAATAGTCAGCTTGTTCAGTTCTCGATAGTCTATGCATAATCTCATGCTGCCATCCTTTTTCTTTACGAATAGTACTGGCGCTCCCCATGGCGACACACAGGGCCTTATCATTCCATTATCTCATAATTCTTCCAGTTGAGAAGCTAGTTCTTTCATCTCAACTGGGGCTAACCTATATGGGGTCTTGTATACTGGTGTCGTTCCTGGTGCTAACTTTATAGCGAACTCTATTTCTCGGTCAGGTGGTAATCCTGGTAAGTTTTCTGGAAATACATCCTCGAATTCGTTTACTATGGGTATGTCCTGTATATTGGGGACTTCCTTCTTGGTAACTATCACATAAGCTAAATAGGCCTCGTTACCTTTCCTTAACAATCTTTTTGCCTGAAGCATGGTCAGAAATTTCTGGTTCTGTCGTTGACCTTTAAACACTACTTCTTTTTCATTTTGCACTCTTATCTTTACTTTCTTTCATTCATAATCTATTTGCGCTCCGTTACTGGATAACCAATCCATTCCTAAGATTACATCAAATTCTCCTAATGCGAATGGGATTAGGTCGACCTCGAAGATCTTCCCTTCTAATTTCAACTGGCATTTAGGGTGTACTTGATCTACATGGATTATTTCTCTGTTTGTTATTTCCACTCGCAATGTCTCACGTAAGGGTATGGCATTAAGTTTTAACTTTTTAGCAAAATCTTGAGATATAAAAGACTTGTTTGCTCCAGAATCAAATAGGACATTTGCATGTTTGGAATTTAACAAAAGGGTACCTGATATCACGTCAGTGTTTCGGACAACATCCTGAACAGTCATGTTGAAGGTCCTAGCAGCTGGGGGTCGGTTGGATGCAGCTTTGCTTATCCCTGAGGCTGGGGGCTTCAACATTGGGCAATCCTTCTTCATGTGTCCTACCTTTCAACATTGGAAATACGTTACAATAGACCGGGTGCAGCTGTTGACAAGGTGTCCGATTTGGTCACACCGGTAACATCTCAGAGGGGCTCTTGTCTGGGTACACACTCCAAGGTTCCTCTTCTTACAGGTTTGACACTCTGGTATTGGGGCACGTGGTTGGCTATGAAATGTTGCCCTAGATTGTCCTCCGCCTTGTCCAACGCACTCACTCGGGGCTTTTCTGAATCCGGGGCCTCGTGCAGGTTGGGACACCGCTCCTCTGACGAACCTGCTTGGAAGGCTCCTGTTCCCGGTTCCTATCCCTTGACTTCCTATCTTCCATTTCCTATTTTCCTTTTCTTTCACAATCTGCTCACTGCCAGCTTCAACAATAGAGGCTTTCTGTACTAAGGTGGCATAGTCTGTCAGCTCTAACACTGTTATGCGGTTCTGTATCCATTGTTTCAGACCAAGCTGAAACCTCCGCGCTTTCTTTTCTTCGGTATTCACAAACTTAGGCACAAATCTAGACAACTCAGTAAATTTGGCCTCATATTCTGCCAAAGTCATCTTATCATGTTTCAACTCCAGAAACCTAATTTCCATCTGGGTTTCCATAAACCTAGGGAAGTACTTGTCTAAGAACAGTCAGGTAAATCTATACAGCATCTGTTTCTAGATTTCGTTTGGACTCCCACCAGTAGTTAGCTTCTCCTTTCAGCATGTAAAAAGCGAAAATGGTCTTATGTCGTTCCTCAACACCTAGTATCTCGAAGGATTTTTCTATTTCTTTGAGCCAGGCCCGTGCTTCAACGGGGTCGGCAGATCCTAGAAACTCTGGGGGTTTGAGAGATTTGAAGGCTCTAAAGGCAGTAGCTGCACTCTGTTGGGCAGCATCGGGCTTATGTGGAATAGGCTGTTGGTTCAGATTTGCTCTTAGCATTTCCATAAATTCATTCATGGGGTTCTCTCCTGAAGGGTTTTTAGCACATAAACGCAGCGAAAACGTAAATTTAATCTTAAAAAAACCGAAACCTTCCGCAGGATCCATGCGAAAAATAATATTTAATTCGTAGTTCAGTATGTTTAGCTTAAGAAGCTTTACGCTAATGGAAATATGGAGGTCTTTAATAGCGATCCAAGAATGATGAACGGAGATCCTTAGCAGCTGCTCCTCAAGTGTGAAGCACTCCACCGGTATCAACCAAGAAAACGATGTAATGAATTAGGAGGAGATGGAGAGAATTAGGGTTTTGTAAATCTCTTTTTGGTTGAGGCAAAAATAGGGTTTATAATAGTATATTTATAGGCAAAATTTTCAGCTGAAAATTTTCCCATAAAATATTATTATTATTAACCCTTTATTATTCTCACTAATAATTAAAACACCTTTTAATTATTAATCTTTTTTCTAAACTCTTTAGAAATAATTCTCTCACTTGATTTAATTTCCAAAAATTAAATTCTTAATTAATAATATTAAGAACCTTTTCTTAATTAATTTATAATCAATTAAATCTCATTTAATCAATTATTAAATTTTCTAATTAATTATTTATTTCATAAATAAATAATTATCAGCCATTATTAATTAATTCCTCCACCATTAAATCATTTTCTTTTATGGTGTGACCCTGTAGGTTCAATATTAAGCCGGTAGTAGAGATAAATAATAATAAAACTATTTTATCATTATTTATATAAATTCTCTAATTCATTAAATATGATTAATTAATTAATCATATTTATTCTACATCGTGAGGGATACTTCTCAGCATTTCGCGACTATCCGAATAATACGAATTATTAATTAATTCCTCCACCATTAAATCATTTTCTTTTATGGTGTGACCCTGTAGGTTCAATATTAAGCCAGTAGTAGAAATAAATAATAATAAAACTATTTTATCATTATTTATATAAATTCTCTAATTCATTAAATATGATTAATTAATTAATCATATTTATTCTACATCGTGAGGGATACTTCTCAGCATATCGCGACTATCCGGATAATACAAATTCACTGCTTAGAATACCAAGAACCTATTCAGTGAGTAGTTACTGTACAATTAATTCCTTCTACCCTGCAATGTCACGATTAAATACAAGGCATGGAACTTGTGTCAAGCCTATCTTATTTAATCACTTGCTTTCCCATTCACCATGCTTAGTTCTATTTAATGTAAATTAGAAACTCCTTTCTAATTTCATTCACTTTGGCCAGAGATTCCTGAACTAACATAAGTGGATCAGCATTGAACATTCTCTTCCTACACTGGAAGGGGTAGATCCTTTATTGATCATACACTATCTTCGTGTACAAATTCATATACCCAGTAGAGCCCTTATAATTGTCCCTTGAGACTAAGAACTAAACCAAAGCATAGTTCAGTGTACACAAGATGACTATGATGACCTCAAGTCTAAGGATACTTGTACAACTATCACTATGTGAACAACTGCTGACACGTGAGTGAACTCCATCAGTTGTTCAACTGTGTGAGTCATGTTCAGTGAACTTATTCTATAATAAGCACCTACATACTAGCTATAGTGTCACCACACAAATGTCTCTGAGAACAGACATCCTTCATAATAAAGCAAGCATAGTATGTACCGATCTTTGCGGATTATTAATTACCAGTTATTAATCCTACGACCAGGAACCATTTAAGTTTAGAGTTATCATCTTTTAGGTCTCATTATTATGATCTCATCACAATCCATAAAAAGCTTTACTCTAAACTGTGGTATATCTTATTTAAACATTTAAATAGATAGAGCCCGTAATAAAAACAAAACAAGTCTTTTATTAATATCAATAAAATCAAAACAGATTACATAAAAGTTATTCCTAAATCCTCATACATGATTGGACTTAGGATATATCTCTTTCAATCTCCCACTTGTACTAAAGCCAATCACTCTGGTATCTAATACCCATCTTGTCTTTATGACGATCAAAGTGACTCTGAGAAAGTGGCTTTGTGAGTGGGTCTGCTACGTTGTTATGTGTGTCAACTCTCTCGACGTTGACATATCCTCTATTTTCAACTCAGATTCACCACCAAAAACAAGAAAAATGTCCTGAGTCCTTCGCAAGTACTTAAGTATGTTTTTCACTGCTTTCCAGTGGTCTTCACCTGGATTGGACTGATATCTGCTCATCACACTAATTAAATAAGCAATATCAGGCCTCGTACACAACATCGCGTACATGATAGATCCTATTGCTGAAGCATAAGGAATCTTATTCATGCGCTCTCTTTCCTCAGGTGTCTTAGGAGACATTTTTTTGGAAAGGGACACTCCATGGCTCATCGGTATGAGACCTCTTTTGGAGTTTTCCATGCTAAACCTTTTAAGCACTTTCTGGATGTATGTACCCTGGGTAAGACCTATCATTCTTCTAGATCTATCTCTATAGATCTTCATACCGAGAATGTAGGATGCTTCTCCCAAGTCCTTCATGGTGAAGTTCTTTGATAGCCATACCTTGACTTATTGTAGCATCGGTATATCATTTCCTATAAGAAGTATGTCATCCACATATAATACAAGAAATGTTACCGTGCTCCCACTAACCTTCTTGTAGACACATGGTTCATTTATGTTTTTGATAAAATCAAACTCTTTGATTGTCTCATCAAAACGGATATTCCATCTACGAGAAGCTTGCCTTAAACCATATATGGTTCGCAACAGCTTACACACTAGGTGTTCATTTCCCTTGGAAAAAAAACCCTCTGGCTGTGTCATATACACTTCCTCCTCAAGTTCCCCATTGAGGAAGGCCATTTTCACGTCCATTTGCCAGATCTCATAGTCGTAGTAAGCAGCAATCGCAAGCAAAATCCGAATTGATTTTAACAGGGCTACAGGCGAAAAAGTTTCATCAAAATCAATCCCTTGCCTTTATTTGAATCCTTTTTCCATGAGCCTGGCCTTATAGGTCTCCACCTGGCCATCTGCTCTAATCTTTCTTTTGTATACCCACTTGCACCCAATAGGCTTAACACCTTCAGGCGTCTCAACCAGAGTCCATACTTGGTTGGTATACATAAATTCCATTTCGGATTTCATGGCACTATACCATTTCTCTGAGTCAACACTACTCATAGCCTCATTATAGGTCACAGGGTCATCATCATCAATGATTGACAACTCATTGTCATTCTCAATGACAAGGCCATAATACCTCTCAGGTTGGCGAGACACTCTCCCTGTCCTACGAATGGGCTGTTCCAAAGAAGGTTGTTCAGTCTGGACAGGTGTTTCCACTTGATCCGTAGTAGTTTGTGCTTCTTGAACGTTATCAAGTTCAATTTTGCTCCCACTGTTTCCTTCAAGGATAAACTCCTTTTCCAAGAAGGTAGCATATCTGGAGACAAACACCCGATGATCGGTGTAAAAGTAATACCCCAAAGTCTCTTTAGGATATCCCACAAAATTACATTTTTACGGATTGAGATTCCAGCTTATCTGGGTCAACTTTCTTGACATAAGCTGGACATCCCCAAATCTTAACGTGTTTAAGACTCGGTTTCCTTTCTTTCCATATCTCATATGGTGTTTGAGGAACAGATTTGGAAGGCACCTTATTCAGTAAATATGCTGAGGTTTCCAATGCATAACCCCATAGGAATACTGGAAGATTCGCATAGCTCATCATGGACCGAACCATGTCTAACAAAGTTCGATTTCTCCTTTCAGATACCCCATTTAACTGTCGAGTATATGGAGGAGTCCACTGGGAGACTATACCATTTTCATTGAGATAATCTAGAAACTCTCCATTCAAGTATTCACCACCTCGATCTGATCGAAGAGTTATAATACTGTGTTTGGTTTGTTTCTCCACTTCATGTTTATATTCTTTGAAATTTTTAAAGGCTTCAGACTTATGTTTCATCAAATACACATATCTGAATCTAGATCTATCATCTATGAAAGTAATGAAGTACGAAAATTCACCCATGGCTTGCGTAGACATTGGTCCACATACATCTGTGTGTACCAATCCTAGCAAATCTGCAGCCCTCTCTCCATGTCCACTAAATGGAGATTTGGTCATTTTACCCAATAGACAAGACTCGCATGTAGGATATGATTCAAAATCAAAGGGGTCAAGTAACCCTTCCTTATGCAATGTCCGCAGTCTATTTTCACTAATATGACCTAGCCTACAATGCCATAAATAGATCAGATTTTCATCATCTCGTTTTCTTTTATTAGTTTGTTTAATCTGAAGTAAATGCCACGTCCAAAAAAATATTATCTCTAAGGATAGAACATTCATTATTCTTAATAATAAATGAAAAACCATCCACATCCAACATAGGAATAGAAACAATATTCCTCATAATAGAGGGAATGTAATAACAATTATTCAAAATAATAGTCTTGCCCGTAGGCATATGTAAACTAAATGATCCCACAGATATGGCCGCAACCCTTGCTCCATTGCCCATACGTAGAATCACCTCATCTTTTTCAAGAGTCCTACTTCCTTTTAGTCCTTGCAACGAATTGCAAATATGAGAACCACAGGAGGTATCTAATACCCAAGTAGAAATTTGACCTAGTGACATATTAACTTCGATCATGAACATGCCTGAATCAGAAGCGGTAGTCTTACTACCCTTCTTCTTCTTCAATTCTGCAAGGTAAACCTTGCAGTTCCTCTTCCAGTGCCCCAACTTGTTACAGTGAAAACAAACAGCTAAATTAGGACCAGTCAACTTGCGAGCATCTAGTATGCTCCGGAGTGATAGTGCAGAAGACATGACGAATATAGTAAATCTGTAAATGATAAACACATAACAACACTTAGCAAATATTCAATTTCATTTCAAAACACTATATGAATCGGGTCTTTGTTCATAAGTGTCTCCCACTAGTTTATCTAGTTTTTTTCAACCCCCTAAGTGAAAATTAAGCATTCATAATGCTAGTGGGAATAGGGATGCTACATTCCATCACACAACCTCGGCTGTGGCACGAAACGTCATGTGTTGTTTGTTAGGGCAAAAACACACGCTAATATTCACGCAAGTATACGCCTTCGCAAGTAATATAGAATACTTTCTAGTTCGTTCCCATAGAGACTCAGACTAATTATTGTTTAATTAAACTCACGCACCAATGTATGATTACTTCTCAATGTTAAGATACTAACACTTAGAATTGTTGACTAAATATTAACTATAATTAACTACTTAATTAATCACTTAATTAACACTTCGATTAATCAATATTAAAACACTCATGAGATCATAACTTCATTAATACTTCCTTCAATAGTTATTGTTATTACCTTTAGCATGTGATAGTGATGATATTAATCGAATAACACGAAACTGATAAAAGCCAACTTTCATTGTACTAATACCATTCTACCAAGCATCCACAATTAAGATAGAAGTTGAATAGGCATCAATTATGTTGAGTTCCTATATGTCTACAGAAATTGACAACACAACGATTTAAGCACAAGTTATTCCTTTTGATCACACAGGGCGAATAAAACTATTAGAGTTACCCACTAATCATGCACATCATACATGAACCTATGCTAGCATGGCAAGTTCTAAATCTCAAGATCCACCATCGCTTCACAAGAGATTAGCACCCTACCTTATATGTTCGCGACGCACATAAGACGAATACGCACAACCAATACTAGATATCATACAATCATCACACACTAAAGTATTAAACAATTAACTAAAGAATTCCATAGTAAATCCGTTGCGACCCCATGATCACGATTAGCCCATAATTGCACTTATCGTCATCATGGATTCATATGAAATCATGATAAACAAACACAAGAAAATAATAACTAAACTAATTATATTAAACCAGAGTCGTCACAAGAGTAAATAGGTTCAAAGTAAGAAAACTAGCATCCAACGTTACAACGAAATAAGAATCACAAGAAAATATGCTTCCTCTTCGTTGCTGTGTGCTAAAATGGTCTTCTTCCTTATCTCCTTCGCTCCTTGCTTAATACCACGATCTAACCTCGTGAAAACGTCTCTAAATCTACATATATAATAGTCCCATAAAACTCAGATTATATAGAAGTTGGAAGCCAAACAGAAGTAGAAGTCTAAAAATAATTATTTAATTTCCCGACCCTGCGCGGCCGCTCAGCATAGCTGAGCGGGCGCTCAGGACCCTAATGAATTTTTCCTGAGTTTGCTCCGTTTCTTCACCGTAATCTGCCCCTTTCTTTCCTCTCGCAATGGTGAACACATGCCAAGGCTTATTCTTGATGATTACTCCTCCGAAATGCAACTAATACCCTGAAATGCATAAACTAGAAAAACGCATCAAATACACAAAATACTTGATTTCAAGGCACCAATTTAAGCTATTTTAAGATGTTCTAAGTGGTATAAAATGCCACTTATCACACCCCCAAACTTAAATCGATGCTTGTCCTCAAGCGTCACAGACTCAAAAACAAATAAAAACATGCATGAATGCAATCTATATGAAAATACAACGATCCCCCTTACTACGAACAAACCAACCAAATTGCAACATCTCAACAAATGCAGTTAGGCGACTAAAGATCAATAAACTCATGCAAATGAACATACAGCCAGAAACGTGGTGTGTGCAGATGCTTAACAGGTATGCTTCAGAACTAGACCAGTTATTATGACTCAACTATTATCAAGGCAATCACATGATTATACAAAGAATAAAAATTCTAGGCACAAAGTGACATATAACACTACAAGTATTTTGGAGCTTATTACGGAATCATGCTTTTTATTCATGACAACAATGCTTATTTGACCGTGCAATGAGTGAGGTCCACAAAAGACTTATACAATGGTATCCATGTAACGAGCGTTAGGTTAGCGGATCCCAGACTCTAAAAGCCTTAGGTCACTAGGCACAAAGTCCCCTAAGAACTTAATAACTCGAATACCAAAGAGCCCACTCGTGATCAATTATGCATAAACACAAAAAAAAAATTCTTTCTTTTTTTTTTCTTTTTTTTTCAAAATTTCTGAGCAAGTGCGTTTCGCTCCATCTTGCTCAACCCTAGACTACTCGCATAACATGCGAGCCAGCTACTAGCCATTTGACGCCTAGCCACAACTAGCAACAAATTCCATTTTTACTCCATTTTTTCTTTTTCATGCCTTTATCACTAAGAACCTGTTATCGAATTCTAAGCATAATAAATAGATTAACCTTGAAAATAATCAGATCATAACAACAATCTAGCCCTTAAGCATTCTCTAAGACTTAGTGAAAATACAAGTGCTTCTAGCATGCATATCAACCTACACGACTCAATATCACTTTAATGCTATCACTACACTCGCATCAACATCACAATTCAGTCGATAAATCATCGCAAAAGGGATCATGGAATATGCATGAGCTACATGACATGATAAACAAATAAAGCTATAAAAAAAACTATATGGCAAAAATTATGCAACTATATGAACTAACTATCATGAATATGCAACTATATGACACACACAAAATATTCCTTAACTACCACCCCCAAACTTAAAATCTTCACTGTCCCCAGTGAAGGTAGTAGAAAGGAACACAGGGTATACCTACTCGGAGTCATCATCGTCATCACCCTCAGTGGGTGGAGTATCAGGCGGCGGGTATGCAGAGTCCTCACCAAAAACTGGCCACTCGATATCAGCTCCAAGGCCCCGAAAAGCAGTTCCTAATGCAAGGGTGAGCTCCTGAACAAACCTGCTCTGCGTCTCGTACATGACATCCATCCGCCGTGAAAGCCTCCTATACTGGGTATCAGCCATCCCAGCACCCTCCTGAGCTCTCGAAGAACCAGCCTCATCACGCCTAGGCCTAGCCATAGTAGCACCTCGTGCTGGACGCCCTCCTGGAAGACGATAACCCAGCCCATGCTCCTCGGGCTCACCACCGGTCCACTCCTGCATCCCATTCAGAGTCCCAGAATTAATCGGAGCGGCCAGCAACTGCAACTGCTCATGAGCCGGCCAGTTCACTCCCACTGCTAGGCAAAGCTTCGTGACCGTGGATGCATAAGGGATGTTCATATGCTTAGCTCCCCTCAAAAACTTAAGAATTCCTTGGTAGATAAACTCACCAAGGTCCACATAGTACTCCTCATTAAGAATTCCCCACAACAACTGTGCTCTCTCAACTGTGACCTCGTGTGCATGCGAAGAAGGCAAAATATTAGCACAAATAAATGCATTCCATGCACGGACATACCTGTTCATAGCGATCGCCGGGAAGTGACGATACTCATTAGTGCCGGTCTTGAAGGTCCAAACTGTGCCCGGCCTACAGAGAGTAGCACAAATCAAATCCAAGTCGAAATCCTCAGCAGTCTTCTCATTCCAGTTCTCCTCCTCAGGCTTCCTCTCTCGCTGTCCAATCACACGGCAAATCGCCGCTGGGTGATAATCAACCGTCAGCCCTCGGACCACAGGAAACCCATTCTTCTCGGCCTTCGCGTTCGCATAGAACTCGCGAACCACGCTCATCGGCACTGCTTCGGGCGACTCACAAAAAGCTATCCACCCCTTCTCTGCAATCATGGGTAGCAACTCACCATCCCTCCCCAATGGTAAAAACCCTCTCTCCTTCAGAATCAGCTTCCCAAAAGCCTAGTGTACTCCTCCTCCACAGCTCTGTCATTCAACCGAGGCCTTGCAGCAGTACCCCTCGATGAATCAGCAGTAGGGACTGTGCTGCTGCTATCAATAGTTCGTGCTCTCTTGGGTGCCATTGAATCTTGAATTAAAGTGTTTAAGAACCGAGTTTTGTGTGTGGGAGAGAGTTTGAGTGTAGAAGTTTTGTGGGAGATATGTAGGATAGGTGTATGTATATATAGGGTGTGGATTAGGTTAAATTAGATTAGGAGTGGGGTTGAGGGATAAAATCATGGGGTAATAGGAAAAGACTTCGTGGGTTTATGGGCTGTGTTGGGTTTTTTAATTTTCTGATTTTTTTTTTATTTTTATGAACTGTAAAAAAAAATTCTGGCAGCCGACCCTTGAGCGGGCGCTCAGGGGGTCACTGGAATTTTTTTTTCAGTCCCGTTTTTCTGATTTTTTTTGTGTTTTTGAATAGGTTATTAACTTCTAAGGGTTCCTGTAACAACAAATCATGGGTTGCCTCCCACGCAGCGCTTCTTTTTCGTCATTAGCTTGACGTTGCGTACCTTTCTCAAGTAGTCAATAAAATGGCACTAACCACTTCTCGGTTTGCCATGTCCCCATAGTAGTGCTTCAACCGCTGACCATTAACCTTGAATGCTTGGTCCAGATCATTCTCAAAAATTTCCACCACTCCATGTGGAAACACAGTTTTGACAATAAAAGGTCCAGACCACCTTGATTTCAACTTCCCTGGAAAAAGTCGGAGACGAGAGTTGAATAAGAGAACTTGTTGCCCCGGCACGAATAACTTAGGATGTAGCTTCCTATCGTGCCACCTCTTCACCTTTTCCTTGTACATTTTGTTATTCTCGTACGCTTGAAGTCGGAATTCATCAAGTTTATTAAGCTGAAGCATTCTTTTCTTACCAGCTGCATCTAAATCCAGGTTCAACTTTTTCAACGCCCAGTAGGCCTTATGCTCAAGCTCCGCAGGTAAATGACATCCCTTACCGTACACCAACTGAAATGGGGACATACCAAGTGGAGTTTTGTATGCTGTTCTGTAAACCCAAACAGCTTCATCGAGCTTTAAGGACCAATCCTTCCTTGACGGACAAACAACCTTCTCTAGAATGCGCTTGATCTCTCTGTTAGACACTTCCGCTTGACCATTTGTTTGCGGATGATAGGCAGTAGCAACTCGATGATTCACATTATAACGCTGCATCATAAAAGTGAACTTACGGTTGCAGAAATGTGACCCTTCATCACTTATGATTACCCGAGGTGTTCCAAACCTTGTGAAAATCTGCTTATGAAGAAAATTCAGCACTGCCTTTGCATCATTTGTCGGTAGAGCTTTGATTTCTACCCATTTTGAGACATAATCGACTGCCAGCAAGATGTACTGATTATTGCAGGATGAGACAAAAGGCCCCATGAAATTGATTCCCCAAACATCAAAGACCTCGACTTCAAGCATCAAATTTAATGGCATCTCATCCTTTCTCGTCAAATTTCCCACTCTTTGGCAACGATCTCACCTTAAAACAAACTGATGAGCATCCTTAAACAAAGTAGGCCAGAAAAAACCTGCTTGCAGAATATGAGCTATCGTCTTCTCACCACCATAGTGTCCACCATAAACCATGGAGTGGCAGTCTCGTAATATCCCCTCCATCTCACAGAACGGAATACATCTCCTGATGATCTGGTCAGCTCCCTGTCTAAACAAATATGGTTCATCCCACATATACCACTTCACCTCATGCAGAAACTTCTTCTTTTGAGCTGAGGTCAAATTAGGAGGCATTATATTGCTGACAAGATAGTTTACAATATCTGCAAACTATGGCTCTTCCTCCTGAACTGCGAACAACTGCTCATCCGGAAAAGATTCATTAATTAATGTCCTATCTTGTGAAGTAAACTCGGGATTCTCCAACCTAGAGAGATGGTCAGCTACTTGATTCTCAGTACCTTTTTGATCCTTGATCTCTAACTCAAATTCCTGAAGTAAAAGCACCCAACGAATGAGTCTCGGCTTCGAATCCTTCTTGGAAACCAAATAGCAAATTGCCGCATGATCAGTGAATACTGTCACTTTAGTCCCGAGCAGATAAGATCGAAATTTCTCGAAACCAAAGACTATAGCCAAGAGCTCCTTCTCCGTAGTGGTGTAGTTCATTTGGGCCCCATTTAAGGTCTTACTCGCATAGTAGACCATATGAAAGAGATTATTCTTGCGCTGCCCCAGAACTGCACCTACCGCATAATCACTCGCATCACACATCATCTCAAACGGCTCTGTCCAATCTGGTGCTGTAATAACTGGTGCAATGATCAAACTCCTCTTAAGAGTCTCGAATGCCGCCAAACATTCATCATCAAATTTGAAAGGCACATCTTTCTCAAGCAAAGTGCACAACGGCTTAGATATCTTCGAAAAGTTCTAGATGAACCGCCGATAAAAACCCGCATGACCAAGAAAACTATGGATTCCTTTCACAGAAATAGGTGGTGGAAGATTTTCAATGACTCCCACCTTGGCCTTGTCCACCTCTAGACCCTTTCTAGAGACCTTATGCCCAAGAATAATGCCTTCACGCACCATAAAATGACATTTCTCCCAATTGAGCACCAAATTAGTTTCCACGCACCTTTTGAGTACGGCACGAAGATTATTCAAACATTCATCATACGAATGTCCAAAGATGAAGAAGTCGTCCATGAACACCTCGACATTATTTCCAATCATGTCAGAGAATATAGCCATCATACATCTCTGAAAAGTGGCCGGGGCGCCACATAACCCAAACAAAACTCTGCGAAAAGTAAATGTGCCAAATGGACAAGTGAAGGTAGTCTTTTCCTGATCCTCTAGTGCAATAAAAATCTGATTATACCATGAATAGCCATCCAGAAGACAATAATACTCATGACCAGCCAACCTGTCAAGCATCTGATCAATGAAAAGAAGAGGGAAATGATCCTTCCTCGTGGCTTTGTTCAACTTTCGATAATCCATGCATACTCTCCATCCTATAACTGTTCGAGTGGGGATGAGCTCATTCTTCTTATTTGCTACCACAGTGATACCTCCTTTCTTAGGCACACATTGTACGGGGCTCACCCAAGGATAAATGATGCCTGCATCTAGCCATTTCATAATTTCTTTCTTCACCATCTCCTTCATGATAGGATTAAGTTTGCGCTGTTGTTCAACAGTCGGCTTACTACCTTCCTCTAGCAGAATTTTATGTATATAATATGAAGGGCTGATCCCCTTAATGTCTGCTATGGTCCATCCAATAGCCGATTTGAATTCTCTCAAAATCCTTAAGAGCTTGTCTTCCTCACTACCTGAAAGGTCAGATGCAATAATAACAGGTAAAGTAGATGCATCACCTAAAAAAGCATACCTCAAGTGTTCAGGTAATGGCTTGAGCTCCAAGGTAGGTGCTTCCTCTATTGATGGTTTCAGCTTTCCTTCAGCATTCTTGAGGTCAGAAGTACCAAGAGATTCAAACGGCATGTCCAGCTTTCGCTTCCAGGGAGAAGCATTCAGATATTGTAATTGCTCGTTGCCATCTTCATCATCACTGTCAAAATCCCCCACTAAGGCCTTTTCCAATGCATCAGACATTAGCATGCGATCGAGTTCCGAAGTAACCGCAGAATCAATCACATCCACTTTTAAGCACTCCTCATCTTCTGTAGGGAATTTCATTGCCTTCAATACGTTGAAGGTCACATCCTAATCTTGTACCCGCATAGTAAGTTCACCTTTCTGCACATCTATCAAGGTACGGCCAGTAGCCAAGAAAGGTCTTCCCAAGATTATGGGAATCTTCTTATCTTCCTCAAAATCCAGAATAACAAAATCTGCAGGAAAGAAGAGCTTATCCACCTTGACTAGCACATCCTCCACTATGCCCCTTGAGTAAGTAATAGAACGATCAGCCAATTGTAGAGACATGTATGTGGGTTTTGGATTAGGCAAATCCAACTTTTTAAAGATCGACAACGATATCAAGTTGATGCTTGCTCCCAAATCACAAAGGCACTTGTCAAAAGTCAACTTTCCAATGGTGCAAGGAATGGTGAAACTACCTGGATCTTTAAGCTTTGGAGGTAACTTTTGCTGCAGAACAGCGCTGCATTCTTCCGTGAGAGCAACGGTCTCAAGGTTATCCAGTTTCACCTTCCTTGAAAGAATACTCTTCATAAATTTTGCATAACTAGGCATTTGCTCCAGAGCCTCAGCGAAAGGTATTTTGATGTAAAGTTTCTTGAACACCTCCAGAAACTTACTGAACTGTCTATCCAGCTTTTGTTGCTGCAATCTCTTAGGAAAAGGTGGTGGAGGATAGAGTTGTTTCTCCCCTATATTACCCTCAGGCAGAGTGTGTTCAACAGTAGTCTTCCTTGGTTCCGCTGCTTTCTCCTTTTGCTTAGCTTCTTCATCTCTAATTTCAGTTTCTCCTTCTTTTGCCTTTTCAGCCTCAGCAACTTTCCCAGACCTTAAGGTAATAGCCTTGACTTGCTCTTTAGCTTCCTTTCTGCCTGGTACTTCCGTGTCACTGGGGAGTGTGCCAGGTAGATGATTTAGCACTGTATTGGCTATTTGACCGATTTGATTTTCCAAGGTCTTGATAGAAACCGCCTGACTCTTGCATAACACCTTAAGTTCCTCAAAATCAGCACTAGTAGGTGTAGCTGCACTTCCCTGTTGAGGGTATGATTTCCTTTGAGCATACTGTTGTGGTTGCTGGAATCCAGGTGGATTAAACTGTTTACTCACACCTTGCTGATATGGTGGCTGAATAACATTCTGATTATTACCCCAGCTGAAATTTGGATGATTTCTGTTATTAGGATGATAAGTAGCTGGCACAGGCTGCTGTTGTCGCTGATAATTATTCGCATACTGAACAGATTCGTTGACAAGAGAACACTGATTCGTAGCATGAGAACCTGCACAAAGCTCACAAACCATAGCTATTTGATTGACTCCATATGTAGCCAGAGAATCAACCTTCATTGACAGCGCTTGGAGCTGCGCTGCAATAGCGGTGGCTGTATCGACTTCCAGAATACCTGCTACCTTCCCAGGCATCATCCTCTGAGTTGGGTTTTGATGCTCATTTGCAGCCATAGTCTCGATAAGATTATAAGCCTCAGTATAGCTTTTAGCCCATAAGGCGCCTCCAGCTGCTGCATCGAGCATGGGCCGAGATTGGGCCCCCAAACCATTATAGAAACCAGTGATCACCATCCAATCGGGCATTCCATGATGTGGACACTTCCTCAACATTTCCTTGTAGCGTTCCCAAGCTTCGCACATAGATTCTGTAGGCTGCTGCGCAAACTGAGTAAGAGCACTCCTCATAGCAGCAGTCTTTGCCATCGGATAAAACTTCACCAGAAACTTTTGCGCAAGATCTTACCAAGTAGTGATGGACCCAGCTGGTTCAGAATGTAACCAGTCCTTAGCTTTGTCCCTCAGTGAGAATGGGAAAAGCCTCAGCTTGATAGCCTCATCAGTCACGCCATTATACTTGAAAGTGCTGCAGATCTCGACAAAATTCCTTATGTGCATTTGGGGTCTTCAGTCGCAGCTCCTCCAAAAGAAACAGAATTCTGCAACATCTGAATAATGCCCGACTTGATTTCAAAGGTGTTAGCTTGAATAGCCGGATGAAGAATGCTTGACTGAATGTCATCAATTTTTGGCCGAGAAAAGTCTATAAGAGCTGGATCAACCTGAACAATACGATCCCCCATGATTACTGGTTCTTTCTGCTCAGTTCCTGAATTCGAATCTTCAAAATCTATCTTCTCCGGAATATCAAGAACTTCGCCTGTCTCCTCAGCTGTATCTAAAGTCCTCTTGCGAGTACGAGAACGAGTTTGCATAAACGCTCGCTTAAGTACCTGAAACACAACCAGAAACAATAAGTAACAACTACGTCCTAATCACTGAGTCCTAATGACCAATGATGGTAAGTAGATAAACTAAACAAATACGCCGAGTCCCCGGCAGTGGCGCCAAAAACTTGTTAGGGCGAAAACACGCGCTAATATTCACGCAAGTATACGCGTTCGCAAGTAATATAGAATACTTTCTAGTTCGTTCCCACAGAGACTCAGACTAATTATTGTTTAATTAAACTCACGCACCAATGTATGATTACTTCTCAATGTTAAGACACTAACACTTAGAATTTTTGACTAAATATTAACTACAATTAACTACTTAATTAATCACTTAATTAACACTTCGATTAATCAATATTAAAACACTCATGAGATCACAACTTCATTACTACTTCCTTCAATAGTTATTGTTATTACCTTTAGCATGTGACAGTGATGATATTAATCGAATAACACGAAACTGATAAAAGCCAACTTTCATTGTACTAATACCATTCTACCAAGCATCCACAATTAAGATAGAAGTTGAATAGGCATCAATTATGTTGAGTTCCTATATGTCTACAGAAATTGACAACACAACGATTTAAGCACAAGTTATTCCTTTTGATTACACAGGGCGAATAAAACTGTTAGAGTTACCCACTAATCATGCACATCATACATGAACCTATGCTAGCATGGCAAGTTCTAAATCTCAAGATCCACCGTCACTTCACAAGAGATTAACACCCTATCTTATATGTTCACGACGCACATAAGACGAATACGCACAACCAATACTAGATATCATACAAGCATCACACATTAAAGTATTAAACAATTAACTAAAGAATTCCATAGTAAATCCGTTGCGACCCCATGATCACGATTAGCCCATAATAGCACTTATCGTCATCATGGGTTCATATGAAATCATGATAAACAAACACAAGAAAATAATAACTAAACTAATTATATTAAACCAGAGTACGTCACAAGAGTAAATAGGTTCAAAGTAAGAAAACTAGCATCCAACGTTACAACGAAATAAGAATCACAAGAAAATTTGCTTCCTCTTCGTTGCTGTATGCTAAAACGGTCTTCTTCCTTATCTCCTTCGCTCCTTGCTTAATACCACGATCTAACCTCGTGAAAACGTCTCTAAATCTACTTATATAATAGTCCCATAAAACTCAGATTACATAGAAGTTGGAAGCCAAACAGAAGTAGAAGTCTAAAAATAATTATTTAATTTCCCGACCCTGCGCGGCCGCTCAGCATAGCTGAGCGGGCGCTCAGCTTTCTGCACGGCCGCTCAGCATAGCTGAGCGGGCGCTCAGGACCCTACTGGATTTTTCCTAAGTTTGCTTCGTCTCTTCGCCGTAATCTGCCCCTTTCTTTCCTCTCGCAATGGTGAACACATGCCAAGGCTTATTCTTGATGATTACTCCTCCGAAATGTAACTAATACCCTAAAATGCATAAACACTAGAAAAACACATCAAATACACAAAATACTTGATTTCAAGGCACCAATTTAAGCCATTTTAAGATGTTCTAAGTGGTATAAAATGCCACTTATCAATGTTCAATAGGCAGACAACTCTTGTCAATTACATCTTATGTTATTCCCTAATATAAGTTTAGCCTCTTGAATAATTGAGTCACGGCTGTGGAACGACAAACTCAATATTCTAACCTAACATTTCGTACAATTGAATCAGTCTCCAACGGCCTACGGCTGTAGCACATACCGACCTTTAGATTCCAATTCAATGTACACATCTCTATGTAATAGACAAGTATTTCTTATTTCGAAATCAAAGCCCTCGGCTGTAGCACGAAACGACAATAATTTAAAAATAAGAACCACTTTCTACCATGTTGGAAGGCTCTGACCGACACAAGCCCGTTGTGTCATTGGCCAATTACTACTTGATATTATTTAATTTTAGAGGGATTATATTACGTTACAATCATAATCATATTATAAAGAGATTCTTCCTTTTAAATTAAATATTTTAAATCAATAATCGATAATCAGATGATTCCCAGATCGGGTGGAGCATTGTCAAGAGGCGTCACTTAATAACCCTTTCTTACAGATAGAAATCTGTTGTTGACAGAATCATCCTTTCTCTCAATATTGAAAATTCATATTCAATTACGTGTTTCATAAACACAAGAATCTCATGATCGTATTCATACTATTTATTGTTAAGGCAAAAATGATTCCTATTCTAGATTTTCTAGAGCACGCCTTATATTGATTTAAGTTCACCTATATCTATCATCGCATGGTAAACATAGGCATATATCTCATATATAAAATTAAATAAACAAGTAAATGTAAAGTGAAATAAAGTAAATGTGTTTGGTTATGGCCCCATCCTATGTGATCTTTATCAAGCTCATGATAAAGATCAAGGTCAATCTAATATGGTGATGGAAATAAATACAACTACTTATTACATAAGTCTTCTTCTTTGTTTAGACTTCTTGTATGCCTCGTCTTCTTCTTTGTATCACCTCCATTGGATAGCCTTCTTGAGTCTTCAATTACATTACATGATTGAAAGTAAAACTAATCTAATGAACTTACAAGAATAACTCGAGTTACATTCGAAATTTATGATTACAAAGATTGACGACATGCAAGTCGTATTTAAAACCAAAACCAAAACCATTACACTAAGGTCGAAAGGCCATAACCATCCATCATGCTCATACAACACATAAAAGCTTGTTAAAACACATAATCTGATCTTAACATATCATATTATCCATGATCTAATCATAAAAAGAAAATATGACAAAAATCAGAAAAATCAGAATCAAATCAGAAAAATAAGAATCACTGTTTACGGGCAGTAACCGATGTCAAATGCCTTACAGACGAGTCGTTGATAGCTTAAGCTATCAGTTTTGTTCAGACGCACGTTTACCTATGGAATATCCATAGGGTATTCGTTTGCGTAAATCGGACACCAGACCCAGATTTCAGCAAATCTGCAGCAGCCAATTCAGAATCCGTATCTAATATGATTCTCATAATTAGAACAAACATAAATCATGTATATATCTGTATATATACAGATTACATAATCATCTTATGATTATACAACTCACATGAATATTATATATTCAAAACCATACATATATAAGCATATTATATCAATATCAAATCATGGCGAATGACGTACATGCTCATATATCGAAAACAGTTAAACACATAAATGAATTAAAAACTTTTCGCAAGTAGCTCTGATGCCATTGAAGGGTTTTTAGCACATTAACGCAGAGAAAACGTAAATTTAATCTTAAAAAAAACCGAAACCCTCCGCAGGATCCATGCGAAAAATAATATTTAATTCGTAGTTCAGTATGTTTACCTTAAGAAGCTTTACGTTAATGGAAAGATGGAGGTCTTTAATAGCGATCCAAGAACAATGAACGGAGATCCTTAGCAGCTGCTCCTCAAGTGTGAAGCACTCCACCGGTATCCACCAAGAAAACGATGTAATGAATGAGGAGGAGATGGAGAGAATTAGGGTTTTGTAAATATCTTTTTGGTTGAAGCAAAAATAGGGTTTATAATAGTATATTTATAGGCAAAATTTTCAGCTGAAAATTTTCCCATAAAATATTATTATTATTAACCCTTTATTATTCTCACTAATAATTAAAATACCTTTTAATTATTAATCCTTTTTCTAAACTCTTTATAAATTATTCTCTCACTTGATTTAATTTCCAAAAATTAAATTCTTAATTAATAATATTAAGAACCTTTTCTTAATTAATTTATAATCAATTAAATCTCATTTAATCAATTATTAAATTTGCCAATTAATTATTTATTTTATAAATAAATAATTATCAGCCATTATTAATTAATTCCTCCACCATTAAATCATTCTCTTTTATGGTGTGACCCTGTAGGTTCAATATTAAGCCGGTAGTAGAAATAAATAATAATAAAACTATTTTATCATTATTTATATAAATTCTCTAATTTATTAAATATGATTAATTAATTAATCATATTTATTCTACATCGTGAGGGATACTTCTCAGCATATCGCGACTATCCGGATAATACGAATTATTAATTAATTCCTCCACCATTAAATCATTCTCTTTTATGGTGTGACCCTGTAGGTTCAATATTAAGTCGGTAGTAGAAATAAATAATAATAAAACTATTTTATCATTATTTATATAAATTCTCTAATTCATTAAATATGATTAATTAATTAATCATATTTATTCTACATCATGAGGGATACTTCTCAGCATATCGCGACTATCCGGATAATACGAATTCACTGCTTAGAATACCAAGAACCTATTCAGTGAGTAGTTACCGTACAATTAATTTCTTCTACCCTGCAGTGTCACGATTAAATATAAGGCATGAAACTTGTGTCAAGCCTATCTTATTTAATCACTTGCTTTCCCATTCACTATGCTTAGTTCTATTTAATGTAAATTAGAAACTCCTTTCTAATTTCATTCACTCTGGCCAGAGATTGCTGAACTAACATAAGTGGATCAGCATTGAACATTCTCTTCCTATACTGGAAGGGGTAGATCCTTTATTGATCATACACTATCTTCGTGTAAAAATTCCTATACCCGGTAGAGCCCTTATAATTGTCCCTTGAGACTAAGAACTAAGCCAAAGCATAGTTCAGTGTACACAAGATGACTATGATGACCTCAAGTCTAAGGATACTTGTACAACTATCACTATGCAGTGAACAACTGCTGACACGTGAGTGAACTCCATTAGTTGTTCGGCTGTGTGAGTCATGTTCAGTGAACTTATTTTATAATAAGCACCTACATACTAGCTATAGTGTCACCACACAAATGTCTATGAGAACAAACATCCTTCATAATGAAGCAAGCATAGTATGTACCGATCTTTGTGGATTATTAATTACCAGTTAGTAATCCTACGACCAGGAACCATATAAGTTTAGAGTTATCATCTTTTAGGTCTCATTATTATGATCTCATCACAATCCATAAAAGGCTTTACTCTAAACTGTGGTATATCTTATTTAAACATTTAAATAGATAGAGCACGCAATAAAAACAAAACAAGTCTTTTATTAATATCAATGACATCAAAACAGATTACATAAAAGTTATTTCAAAATCCTCATACATGATTGGACTTAGGACATATCTCTTTCACCTCCCTGATGGGTATCCTCAGCCTCTTCTTCTACATATTCTTCCTCATCATATTCATTATAGTCTAGGTCTTCTTCACTTTCCTCATTTACTACTGGGTCACCTCGTTGTTGGTTAACAGATTCTGCGAGCTGTGCCCTGGTTCCTCTTCTACGGGGTGGCATTGTTCTGATAAAGAAAATTGGTCACATAATTATAACAGTTGGGTTATTTTATTCATATGTATGCATGTCATTTATTATCTAACAGGTTTTATAAAGTGCAATAATATAGACATCATTTCTTAATAACTGCTTACATATATATTAATAAGATCTCCCATTTATATCTTGGGGGATGAAACAGCTAGCCGAGTTCATACATGCATGATTACAATCTATCACTACTAGTTCTGAATACTGAAATGAAAATACATAAGCCGTGTACCCTGAAAGGCTAGGAACGCTATCTACTACTAGCAATCCTATCAAAATTTGTGACAAGTCACCCAGCCTTCTTCAAGGTCTACATCTAGTCACTATCTCTTAGTCACTATCACTGCGAGTGAGGTCATGCACCCTCCTCATCGCTCCTGCAATCATCATCTCTGCATCAACTACCGGGATGTATCCTTCCACTGATGCCATCCTCATCTGAACCCTGGTACGGAGCTCGATCCCATCGATCTCTCTGCGGGCTATGGCTAGGGAAGCAGCTCTAAAATCTCCTGGGTATCCTAGTCGGGTGGCTCTCTCAGCTGTCAGTGCCTGGCATAACTCCGTAATGCGAGCAGATGCTGCAATGATCTCAGCGTTAAGCTGACCCACTATCCAGTCGTGTACGGCTGCATGCATGGTCGCCGGTGGTGGTAGAGGTGAATCTGGGTCGCTAGAGGATATGTCATGGACCTCATGGAACTGTGCGCGTATCGCCTCCTCATCATCATCATCAGTATAGGACATAGGGCTCTGGATCCCTGGGGGTGGTATAGGAGAGCGAATAGCCTGGTGTGGGTACATCTCTACATCTCTCCATACTACGTCATTAGCTACGGGGACAGGAAGCTCAGTCTCCTCCTCTAGGACATCCTCAGTAGGGTCATCGTCTGAATCATCAATGGGTGGGCTCTCTGGCTCGGGAATAGGGTCACGCTCAGGAATCATGACATCATCAACAAGATCAACCTCCCTCCTAGGCTCCACTGGTACCTGACACAATAGGCAAGGTGTTACTAACTTAGAGTTGGAATTCCCTTGAGGGTAAAACAGTCAAGACTACCCGTGTAGCCCGACGACGAACTCGACTTGAGCTCTAATTGATTGTTTTATTATTCTTAGGTCTACGTATTTTATATCCTATCGTTTCCAAGATTTGATAACCTAAGGCTCTGATACCATTTCTGTGGCGCCCCAAACCCGGGGTCGGGAGTCTCGGAAGCCACGCCATCTAAACTCACACAACTCACACTACAACATGTAAATACTAACGCTTCACTACCCCACACTTATCACACACACACTTACAGGTTATTGTCTTGGAAACGAACCATCATCACTAGAGTAATTTTATTACAACCCAAATATAATTAGTCTTACCGGGGAGTGACCTTTAGGTAAGGTTAGTCCGCCATCCAAATATACGTTTCTTGTTTCTTATCCTACATAAACCATACTTATAAATAAGCCGAACTATAAACAACTGAAAACTAATCCAGCTTATTCTGACTACCTGAGGTACAACACCAAACAATCTACGGAACAACTGGCCATTTCCTACCCATTTCCTGACTGTGGTTCTCATGGCAGGCATCTTGATTCACTGTTGTGTTGTGTCAATTTAAGAAAACAAGTGTGAGCTATAATGTTCAGCATAATAATGTACAGTATGGAAATGACTGTATGAAATCATCATATATTATATATATGTTTTATTCGAAAATAGTTTTCCTTGGTGTTACACACCTTCTTACGAAAACAATTCTTTAAGGGGGTTTTTATAACCTGCGAATACCTTGATAGTAATCCCAACACCTAGGCTTGGGTTACGATATTGCATCTCAATTCCAATTGGAAGAATTTGGACATTCACTAGAGCCACCGCATACGATGATTAGTCGTACTACGGAAATAGTAACCTTTTCTACTAGTAGAAGGACGAAACCGTCATCTCTCGGGTATCACCCTGGCCGCATACGGGCTATGTGTCCTCATTTCGGGTATACACACACTTCGCAGGTCCATAGGTACATATTGTACCATCCCCTACGGTACCAGCAGCCTATCCAATACACTAAGTACTTGGATTCTACCCCTCCCTTGTCCTTTAGGAAATCCTATCATGTCTTGAGAACTTGAACCACATCGAAGTTCCTCCAAGCGTTTTGCTTGTTGATAGGCATAGCTTTACTATATATATATATGTACTTCCGAAAGTTTAGGAGGAAGTACTAAAGATGTGAGTTGACCATTGTCAACAGATAATCAATAAGGGGAAAAGTTTCTCCTTAAAACTATATTCAAAATATTAATAAGTTGGGATAATATTCACCAACGATCTGAAATTATTCGAATGATACTTCTAAATCAGAAAGTATGTTTTATATCAGGATCTATGATTTTTAAATCAATAATAATCCTTTAAAAAATAATAATTAATTTAATAATAGTCTATAATTAATTAAATGATAATTGATATTAATCATACCTCGAATGAGTTCACTCTCCAAAAGGTTTATTTAAAATAATATTCCTCAACTAGTTTGTATCTACATAATTAATAATCTATAATAATTAATCGGGTTTGAATAAATAAATGTTGAAGTATACTACTCCTATAATAAAGGAATACGTATATAATATTTATTATCCGAACAATAAAATATAGTTGAGGGAATATGATCGTTGGAAAATCGTTTTAATAAAAGTTCGAGGTGTTTTAATGTTTCGTAAATGGACGATGAGTCCCTTTAAAATGTACTATTATGGACTTATACCCGTCCTATAATATCTCCGGAATGATTTTCGGGTTTTATCTTAAATCCCGACCGATCCTCGGTCTTATATAATACGTCACGCCTAAAGCGAAATAACATTTCATGATATATACTTATCGTACAACATCGCTATATTATGCGAAAATTCAACAACTACGTAACATGACAAATATGGTATTTAAGCGATGATAGTAAAACAATCCTTTCACAACACAACAGTAAAAATGGAGTTGGGTTTGTAAACTTGCCTGGGTATCTCGAGGTGGAGGATGCTCTAGGTTCCGCTCGGAAATCTATAACCATAGTCACATTTCATTTTGTTAGGTTCCGTTCTAATTTACGGCAACTTGCACTCACGCGCTACTTATTATGCACCCTTTCAACTCATACTACCCTTAACATTTCTTTTAAGTCATAATCACATTATGGTTACTTCATTTTCCTAAGTATCTTGGGTTCATTCTCATTATCGTCGTCGGCTACGCTTAAGAATTCTTGCGGTTTCTACCCGCGCGGTCTCTGCTTCGACATTTTTATAAAAGACAGAAATCATTATTTTTACTTGAAATTTTTATGGAAGTTAGGAAACTCAATATGTTACTCTCTGTAAAAATTTCATGATTTATGAATACTTTTAACTCTATCCTTTTTTTAAAAAAAATTTCGTAATTCGTAGCAGTTTTTGTCGCGTAAATCACTTTTACTAAAACGACCATAACTTTTGATCCGTAAATCAGAATCAAGCGATTCAAGCGCCTAAACGATCCTTATAACATTTTCTATTCTAAAAAAAGTTATTTTTTAAGAATATACAGTTTAAAACTTCGGGACTTTCTGCAGAAACTTAAAGTTACGGTTTGTTGGTTTTAACGAAGTTACATTTACGATCGGGGTTTCGTTTTCTCCCTAACTATCAACACAACCACCAAAAATCATCATATCATCATCAACACAAAAACTCCTCTCAAGAAAATCATATTCTTGAGGCAACAACAACCAACCTTAAATCTACTTAACTTAATCATCAAGATTTCATCAATAACACTTAGTATGCTAGGTTTACTACCTCATACTAAATGGATCTTAAATATGAACCTTAAATAAAGTTGGGCCAAAGATTTTTACCTTTATTGAAAGCTTGAGATATGTTATTGAGGATGGTGGAGGTTTGGAAGTGCTTGGTATGATTTTTAGAACCTAAAACCACCATTGAAATCAAGAAACCAAAGATAGGTTACTATTCACACTATTCACTAGTGAGTTTCTTGAATTTATTCCACCCATCAAACCTTGATAAAAAGAGATGAAAGAATTTTATTACCTTAGTTTAGTTTCTAGGAGGCTTGGGAATTAATTGGGTGATTTTACAAGAGCTTGAACTTGGAGTTTTGAATTCCAATTCTCCCTTTTTCTTCAATATAGCCGAATGGAACAAAAATGGGGATGGGGGGGGGGTATTTATACTACTTGGTTGCTTGGATAGGTTGCTTCTTGGAAGGTGACTTGATATCTTTACAACTTGATTTTATTCTTCCTAGGATAGTATTCTAGGTTTGTTCCTTTTGCCAAATCCATGGACATATCTTTGTAGCTTGCTAGCTTACAAGCTAACTACAAGGTTAGTTTCTTAGCACACTATTTGCTAGCTAGCTTGGTCATCCTATGGTTAGTTCACTATTTGATGAAGTAACCATGGTTACTTCCTTACCATGGTTTAGTTAGTGCGTTACGTTTACTTAATCGTTTACGCGTTCGCTCGGTTACTTAAACGTTCTCCGTATACTTACTCGTAAGTGGTTCGCAATTTAATTCCTTTTGTATTTATTCCTTATATTTTTATTTATCCTACTTGAATATATATCCGTAGGATTTTAATCTCGTAATTATATTGTGATTCCCGTAATCCTCGATAAGTAGTAAATACGGTCATTTTTCAAAGTTCGTTTTCTTCGAAAACTAATAGCCTTTACATACACTCATTTGGTACGTATAGTCGTAATATCAATTCTAAAACTCATTTTCTCATGCACTACATAGTGTGGGCTCAAAACGTTTTCCCGTCTGTCTAGGTTACTATTCATTAAACGTTTTACAAGATCTCAAAAATTCGAGTTATTACAGCAGGGTCTCAACATCCTCAATAACTGGGACCTCCTCCGGGTCCTCATCAAAAATAACTGGCTCTATCTCTTCTGAGGGGTCCTCCTCGTTATCCACATCAACAAGTGGCTCAGTGTCCTCCATGGGGTCCTCCTCATCAGTCTCCTCACAAACAAGTGGCTCAGTATCCTCCGAGGGGTCCTCCTCCTTAATAACATCCTCATCAGGCTCAACCAGATCCTCAGCACGTAGCAACGCCTCATCGTGCTCCTGCTCATACATCTATAGATCCTCGACCTCTCGATCCTACACATTAAACAAACTCTGTTTCTATCATGATGATTATAAGGTTCCCATAAGGGTTTTAATTATCAGTATTACGTTAAGTACCCCGACTATGAACTGGGAAAGAGTTCTTATTATCTTAGTGAATTTATTATCATAATATCGCATCATCTCTAAAGTTTATAACACTTAGCTCTGATACCATTTCTGTAACACACTCAAATTTGGGGTCGGGGATTCTCGTTGTCACGATATTTATTTCCATATATAACACTTTACTTTAAATAAATAAGCATCTGCATATTGTGACCCCACAATAATACTCACTCCACAACACGTTATAGTCTCATAATGAAATTGAAATAAGTAACAGTCGTTGAATTCCACAAGTTAAAAGTTATTACTGTTGCCAAGTAAAGTAATTGTTTAAGGGGGTTCGATACAATAACTAAACAAATCGATGTATTAAGGAAGTAAAGTAAGCACAGATGAATAAAATAATAGTTTATATTGATCTTTAATAAACTGTTACAAAACTCTCTCAAGAACAATATTCTTAAGAGCTGCTAGGTTATATGAATACTCGAGTTAAGCACCACACGTAAAGTGTTATCCTATTCTGTGTTTATATACTACACAACTACAATCAATCCCTATCAATTACAAGATTTATCTTGCAGAATTGACTTATCCACTCAGATCCTGATAATCTTCTTATCCTGATGGCTTAACATATCTTGACTATCAAACGGATCCTGATTGACTTACATATCCTGATTCCTCTGTCAGCTCCTGACACCTTGGTAAATCCAGATTCTTGACATAGACAGTTCCTAACAATCTCCCCAAATTTATACTTTGCAGAATAAGCATAAATTCCAAAGTAATGGCTAGTGCGAAAAACCGAAGAGAAAAATTGTAGAGTACAAAGCATACTTTATTTCAGACTTTAATCTTCATATTTCTTGATAAACTCTGCAGTATCTCTGAACAAAAGCTTTAACCATGTCATCAATTTTCTTCAACATTATCTCTTATAATCTGATCTTCAAGTTCTTCTCATAACCAGATTTATCTAACAATTGATAGATAGCAGCCCTTAAGTTTCTGATAGGAGTTCTTTCAATCATCAACTCCTTCAATGTCACATAGAAAGCTTTAGAATCATCAGGATTCATGGTTATATGTCTCTGTATAAGAACATTTCAATCACAGCTCCTCCTTTCTTCATGTTGACTTATTGCCCTTTGAAATTTATGTATGTAGGAATATATGATCCAAAGTAATATTGACCATCATCCAGTATCCTTTTTCTTATATTGGAAAGAATCATGTTTGACCATAACTTTGAAGTTTCATCTTCAACTCTTAGAAAATAGTGAATGTATTTCAGTTCCTTTGTTGACATGATCAGCAGTTCATTAAGTGAAAGAACTTGAACTTGATCATTTTATAATAAGAGTAAGTTCTTCTGTTTAGGTTCAAAACCATCATGTTTGTCAAGTATAATCTTCACAGCTTCAATTCTATCCAGATTATAAGCAGTTACTTCCTGATCAAAACTATCAGTAAAAGTGAAGTTCAACAACTTTAAGTTGACAAGTTTAGCTTCATGATGTCCTATTCCAGCTCTTGTGAATGGTTTAATCAACTTGAGATTCTTGGCTTGTACTAACTAAGACTGTTTATCTCCCATGGTATTAGAACCAGGTAAACCATCTATCCTTATTCCTTCAGAAGTAAAGCTCAGTTTATCATTACAAAAAAGATCAGCAATTTTTCTCCATTTGTATTTGTTCTTGATATTTGGAAATACTTAAGCTTTCCTTTATACTCTTTCATGTAACATCTTTATATATGTACTCCTCCATCTATTCCCTTTAAATATTCTAAGCATATTTATGTATGCTTGATTTGCTTTGTCAACAATAATCCTAATTTGTCCTTCCTGTTTCCTTTCTTCTCTGTCAAAAGCCATTTCTTCTTCCTTGAAGTTTTTAGCATTAAAGGTTTCAACATAAGCAGAAAGAAATCCATCCAAAATAGAATTTCTTCTTCTTCTTCAGTTTTAACAGAATTAGGAATTACTATCACTCTGTCAGTGTCAGGAAAAGAATCAGAACTTGTATCTTTGTTGTCAGAAATTGAACTTGGAGTAACAAGAGCAGCTTCTAAATTATATCTATGTGATCTACCCTTAGAGATTTGAGTTGACTATGTAGTTTGATTTTGAATTCAGTATCAGAGGTCTTCTTTGCTTTCTTATCACCATCATCATCAGAATTGGTATTTTTCCTCAAAACTGATTCAGGTTGACACTTTATCTTTTGTACTATCTCCCCATTTTTGGTATCGGGACTTTGTAGAAGAGAGAATAACATCCAACTTAGAATTTATTGCACTCTGACTTACTTCTAGAGCTGTCAGCTTCTCAGACATATGATCTTGCTTATCTTCCATGCTGAAAATCCTCTTTATCAAGTCATTGTGTTTGTTTGTACCTTTAATAGTCACAGAAAGATCATCAATCTCTTCTCTAAGATCAACATTTTCTTGCTTGAGTGCAGAGACAAACGAATGCAATCCTTTGACTAAATTTGTTGTGGTGTTGATAGATGCTTTCATATCAGAATTAGAAACTAAATGAACAACATGATCAGCTAAAGTCTGAGCAGATTCTAAAGAGATTTTCTCACTTGGTAATCTCCAAGAGTGATTTCATTCATGAGCTCTATGATCATTAAGAGTATGAGCATGACTAGATGATGAACCAAAATTAGACAATTTATATGCTTCTATTCCAGCTTTCAGAGCAGCAGCATCATGATTATCATCATCATCAGAATCATCAGACTCAGTATCATCACCCTAAGATTTCTCAAGAACATTAGAATCAGTATCAAGAACTATGCCTTTGAGCTTTAAATTAGGATTTGACTTAGAAGGCTTAGTTACCTATGAAGATCCTGAAAAACAAGAACCATAAGTACCTAAATCTCTCTTTTCTTTTAAAGTGATCTCATCACTTCTTACACATATATTACTTTCAATAGTAATATTTAACTCACGATTTTCACTCTTTTCTACCTCTCCTTTTGCCAGTTCAGGAGACTGTCTCTCAATTATTATGTTTTTCTCTAAATCTTTTCTCACAGACTCACTAGAAAAGCTCAACTCTCTAGAAAAAGAAGAAATAAGAGGTGGCAAAGAGGAGTGGTCTATAGTCATATAAATAGAGGTATTCCTAGTAATAGGTCTATTTATAATCATCCTATCAGATAAAGTAGAATGTAATGGATTTGTACCTTGAACAGGAGAAACCATTGGTATGGCCTTGAGTGGTTGTACCAAGATGGCTTCAGTTCTTTTTGTAGAAGTAACCAATAAAGCAGGATGTGTAGTGTCAAGAGTAGCTTCATCAGTCATTATCCTTGGGTCAGGAATGTATTGTTTGTTAGGAATTGACCCCATATTAGTATTTGTAAATACTGTAACATAAATTTGACTTGTTGGTTCTTGTGTGAGTTGAGGTGTACAAACTTCTTCAATCAGTTGAACTGAAGGTTATTGTATGCTTTCCAGAAAAATAGGATCATTGATAACATCATCTAATTGAGCATTGTGCTTCTGATAAACATCCCTGTCATGTACAGTCTTTTGAATATCATCAGCCACAGAAATATGACTTCCTTGACCAATGTCAAAAATAGTCAAACGAATCTCAGTGCTTGCACCTACACTTTGAGAAGGTGGTTCTTGTGTAGCTGGGGCATTAACAGATGTATCTTCACTTTAAGAAAATGGTTCTTGTGTATTGTACCCCTTCTATGGTGATTAAAGTTTGGTCTTTTTACTGATATAAACTGTTAAAGTCTTTGATTTTCTCTTGACAGACTTCTCCAGAACAACTTCCTTAAAAATTTCAATAACCTTGGCTAGTTGAGAATCAGTAATTTTCTGATCAGGATTTAACACTATCTTGTCAGGAATTGCTTGAGACTTGTCAGGATTTGATAATGACTTATCAGGATTTGTAGATTCCTGATCCAGAGCAATGTCATCCAATACATTAAAACCGTTGTGTTAAGAGCTTGCTCTGATACCAATTGTTATACCCTAACAATCTAGCAATAAAATTACAGACGGGGGGTTGAATGCAATTCTGGTTTTTTTAAAAAATAATAAGATCTCTTTGCAAAATATATCTGTGTTTGAATAAGCAAAACGTGCGGAATAAAAGATCTAAGTATTCAAGACACAAAGTAAGTGAACACAATGGTTTAAAAACTTTATGGTGGATTGATCTTTCCATCAAAGATATATATATATATATATATATATATATATATATATATTTATATATATATATGAATGAGAACTCTATAATGCAAGAATGCACATATATGATTATAAGTGTTTTTACAAAATAACAAAGAAATTTCTAACAGATGTAGCTTTTTCTTTCTTAGTTTAATATATCATTATTCTACTTGCTACACTTGGATTATATATTCCCAAGTTACACATAAAAAAGACAAACAGATAAAAAAATATCTAGGTCTATTCACATGTTCCTTCATCTCTCTGTCCATCATCTTTGTATTTCTTCAAGTAAACATGGAAATGGAAAAGTTCCTTTGTTCTCTCAAACCTGTAAATAGGCTGCCACATTCCTTTTGTATACAATCAACCCATGTGACTGTCAAGTTGCTTTCAACAACTATTTGAATTGGTTATCTGTTGCGACTTCACTTGTTACGACCGGCATTTTATGTAATATTATTTGTGGATTGGTTTAATATTAAAGTCAAATGAAAATATATTCAATGATTGTACGCTAGTGTGAGTGAAAGTTTCTGTATTATAAATTTGCTTTGTGTAGTATATGATTTTTCAAAGCAAGAGTTTATTTAATTTCTTTATTTTTGATTTATAAGGAATATTCTAAGCTTTGGAAAAAATTTCTTTTAAAAGGAATTTTGTTCACAAATTTTGAAAATAATTTTATAAAGTCTCTAAAAATCCAAGTTATTTTATGGTATAAATTTTATAATTTTTGAACTTGTATTTTATTTTATAAAAATAAATCATTATAAATTTTAGTTGTCATATTTATCAAATTACATAAGAGACCATGCATGCAAATCACCCTTCTATTCTCTCAAAGGGCAAATAAGACTTTTCCAACCCCACTAACTCATTTGATTATTACGAAATTACTACCTTAGCCTTGCATGCAAAATGGCCTAACTTTAACCAAGGGACATTTTTGTAAGTTCTCACTTCCACTCATCATTTGTAAACCAAATAGCATAAAACAAAGAAATCAAAGTGGGAGAGGTCATTCTCATTCCACACTCCAACACCCCACAAATTTTCTCTCCTCCCCCTCCCACATTGCTCTCGGCCGAAGGCCAATTCCCCACCCCCCTTCCATTTTTCAATTCATTCTTCATCTTCCCAAGTGTAAATCTTTTACCTACATTCATCTTATATACTTTCCAAGTGTTTTGTGACTTGGAAGTTGAAGTTCCATGGATGCATGTGTAGTTCTTATGTGATCTCTAAAGAGAAACTCTTGATTCTTGTGAATTCAAGAGCTCTCTATGAGATATATTATGTATATATGCTAACTAAGTGTTTTATGGAGATATCATGCTTTAAAATCCTTTGCATGCTACTGAAATTTTATTATATATTTATGTTTAGCCATGCATGTTAGTTTTAAGACATTAAAATGATGATCAACCATGTTTTGCATGCTACTCTTTTCGAAATCATGTAGTTATGTTTAAAAATCTATAAATTTGAAATATCTGTGCTTAAAATAGATTGTTTCCATGATAAATTTCTTATTAATACTTAAAAGAAGTTATATTTCATGATTATTAAGGATGAATATTAGGTGCAAGTCGATTTTGCAAGCATTTACAACTTTATGCCTAGCCGAAATCTTGTTATGTGCTTTCCATGAGTTGCATGTTATATATTTAGTTGCATGTTGTTGATTTTGGACATGGATGATCTCACCCAAGTTTATTTTGAGAATAAGGGAGTTAGTTCAGTAGATTACCATGTATAAGTCTTGGTTTAAGTATTGAGTTGTTGTTAGTTGAGTTTGTCAAGTCAAAATCTTGGAAAATGAGAGTTATAGTTTCTACAGAAAAATCAGTATAGCACCCTGAGGTTTAGAGTGAGTTTTGACCATGTAATTGGTGTGCACTTTGAGGCCCAAGCTACCAGACGTTAGTATTGGGAGTATATAAAAGGTTTTAGGAGTTGGTTGGAGGTTTGCATGTCATTTGGTTAGGTGCACAAGAAGAATCACAAAATCTGTCCAGCAGGGGACAGTATTGTTGCAACTTAGAAATAGGGAGATTTGACCATGTCATGGGTAGGCCCTCATTAGGCCCAATTGGGCCTTAGTTAGAGGGTATGTCAGAGAAGTTTTTCCAACCATATTTCATAGGATATGAGCTAGAACCATGTGTCACAAGTTAATTCAAGTCAGGGCATTTTCTGCCCAGAAAAAACAGGGGAACCTTGGACTTTTAGCTTAGGCCCAAGAAGGCCCAAGCCAGGCCCTTGAGCCACATCAAGTTTTTGAGATGCCCTTAGGTCAGGAGAGACTTGTGTAAAAGTTTTGAAGGAAAACTTGTAATTTAAGAGTGTCTAATGTACTCAAGAAACCATAGTTGTCATTCTGAAATTTGAACCAGTGAGCACTATCACTTGTCACATAGTTTTAGAACACTTAGAAGTGAGTATTAGGTCGACCACCATAGTCGTAAGATAGTATAAGGTCAGTAGAGAAAAAGGCACAAGTGAGGGTCAATAGGGTTTGGATAATTTAGGAAAGGCACATCGAGTTAGGAAGCCAAAATTAGAAGACCTTGTCTAGTTTAGCGACCAATTGACTTAAGTTGTGAGTCGAGATCATCCAAGCCTAGTGTTGCATTATGGTATATATGGTGTTATTTGGTGTTAATATATGATATGTTAATATGTGGCTATGTGTGTGCAATTATAATTTAAAGGAGAATATAAATTAAGTGCATATAGGCCTAAGTGCCATCCGTGTTTAATTTCAAGTTGTAAATAGGTTAAGTTGGTGAGAATATATTATAATGAGGATTATTATTATTTATGTAGGATCTCGAGACGAGGGAAAACTTGCCATAAAAGTCGAGTGAAGCTCCAGTTGCTCTTACCAGTCAGACCAGACCAGCCTATCTCAAGACAAGTGATTCAACCTGACTTTCGTATTCACTGCTAATAGTTCATACATTGTTGCAACTATCCTGAGTCATTTTGATATATTTAAATCAAGCGTATCTTATGTTTATCTTTGAATCATATAAAAATGCCATGAACCCTCAAGTACTTATTGCAAGTAGATCAAAAGTTATACCATGCTAGTATACCAAAGTAATGGTGATGCCATGATAAAATAGAGATTTGTTATAATAATTTATTGATCCTTTTGATTATCATGCTATTGATTCCTGAGAAATCTTGATATTGCATCCTGATGCTTTGATTCAACTCTTGAAATAACCTCGATAGAAACTTTATCTTGATACCTAAAAGCCAATCATTTCTTAAATTCATTCATGATTGTTTGATAACCCTATCCTTACCCTAAAGCTTGATACCCTGTTATATCTTGAGCTGATGATCACTTTCTTTATATTTTAACACCTCTATCCTATTTGGAACCAGTGATGCTTATTTTCTTGATGTTTTAATACCTATACCTTGTCTACAACCATTGCTTTAAGCCTAGTTTGGCATTACTCTTTCATATTATCCAATAGCCTTGCTCAATTTCCTTATCAAATTTCTTGTTTATGGAAACCTCTCAATTACCCTAATATAGTAAAGTCTAGTGGATCATGGCCCTGAGATTTAGTGTCATATTTCCAGTGTTTCAAGTTGATCTATAATCCCTTGATAAAAATGTTTACAGTCAAAAGAGATTTTGTCATAAATCGGCATCAGTTTTTAAAATGATTAAAATGTGGATTTTTCAGTCCCAAAGGGGGATAAATGTTTTCTTTGAATGGTGGATCTGGACTGAGACGCGAGTCCTTTCCGCACTTATATTAGGCTTAAAAGTTGCCTAGGGATTCCCATTAATGTTTTAGAACCCAGCGAGGTTCGGGATTACTTCGTGGCTGATCACCGGCTGTAATCCGTAGCGTCATAAAATGATTTTGATTAAGACATGATTTTTAAAAATTGTTTTGATGCAAGCAAAATGATGCCATCTCACATAGTTTTTATATCTCGTTACCTTTGGTTATGACTTTCCATTGTCATTCTTAAAAGTATATCTCAATTTATGTTTTGTGGCGTACTGTTAGCACTTGTTGAGCATTTGGCTCACTTCTTGCTTTACCCTGATATTACAGCTAGCAGCTATGGTTAGATTCAAGCAGACTGCCCGTAAGACCTGTGATGCTGATGCTTATGTTCGAGCGCAGGTAGAATAAGTAATAATAGTTGTGTGAGGACTCGGTATTTGTAATCAGATGTAATAGTTGGTAGTGTTGGGCTGTTTCAAACCCTAAACTGTAAGATCTTGGATTTGGTTGTGTATTCTTCATTAAAATGATGTAATAGCTATATTTATTTTGCTATTTAAGTTGGGGGTGTGACATCACTGGTATCCGTTGATACTCCATATGAGTTATTCGTTGAGTCTCTAATGGATCATCAGTTGAAAGTGACTTGAATCATCTGTCGAAGCTTTGTAGTTTATCCGTTGAAAGTAGCTTCTTATCAGTTGATAATGTTTTACTTATGTAAAATTACAAGGAACCTAATATTTACAATTAGCCATCCTATTTTGCATATCATTCTAGTAGTCAGCATGACTAAGAATATTCCACAACTTCTAAACTTCTAAGTTATTACAGTATATTGGAATGTGCTACAAAAACCTATTGATATATAAGCTACTCTTTCAACGAATGAACAAGTATGGTTATCCGTTGATAGTTACAAAATCACTTAATTAAATCTACTAAGGTATTTTGGTGAGTTATCAACAAGCCTACAACATATTCCTAACATACATCAACAAAGTTGGATGAAGATAAGAAAGGAAAAAGTGTAGACATTTCAGTTTATAAAGGAATGATGGGATCTTTGTTATATTTGGCTGCTAGTAGACCAGACATTATCTTTGCAACATGTCTGTGTGCAAGATTTCAAGCCAATCCAAAGGAATCACATTTGATGGTTGTGAAAAGAATTTTTAGATACTTGAAGGGAACTCCAAACTTGGGATTATGGTATCCTAAGGGAACTGGATTTGAAGTTGTTGGATACACAGATGCAGATTTTGCTGGATGCAGGGTTGACATGAAGAGTACTAGTGGAAGCTGTCAATTTCTTGGACAAAGACTTGTATCCTAGTATTGCAAGAAAAAACAATATGTGTCAACTTCCACAGCTGAGGCTGAATACATAGCTGCTGGAAGTTGTTGTGCTCAAGTACTTTGGATTAGAAATCAGCTAATGAACTATGGCCTATTATTACACAAAATTCCAATTATGTATGACAATACTAGTGCTATTTCTATTGTGGCTAATCCAATTAATCATTCTAGAACAAAGCATGTTTATGTTAGGTACCATTTCATTAGAGAATATTCTGCAAATGGTACTATTGAACTTATTTTCGTTCCAACAGAAAAACAATTAGCTGACATATTTACTAAACCTTTGGATGAAGCAACTTTCACTAGACTTGTTGGTGAAATTGGAATGTTAAATTCTTCATCTTAAAGGCAAGAACTCAGTTAATGTGTTGCAGCAGATTAATTTCTAGTGAATCAAAATTAATTTGGTTTAATTGGAAATTAACTGGAATATGAGTTATAAATATTTCAGAATTCTCCGTATATTTTTTTTTCAAAATTCAAAATTTAGTTTGGAATTTTTTAAATTCTAAGAAAACTGTCTAACTATTAATTTACATTTTCAAAGTGTGAAATTAGCATAAGACAGAATCAAAAAGAACAAAGGTATTAAGAGAATTGAGTTCTTGATAAGTCTAATTGACTTCTCGACAAGTCATTTTGAGACTTCTCGATAGAGTTCTCGATAAGTCATTTTCTTGACTTCTCGAAGGACTTCTCGACAAGCCTTATTATGACTTCTCGAAAAGTCATTGTAGAGATTTCGATATATGTTAACTTAAAGAGTTCTCTACAAGTATATATTTTAGACTTCTCGATAACTTAGAATTGAAATAAGTTAAATCAATAAATTATTTCAGTAATATACTTTTGATATAAAATCATTCTAATTTTATTTTGATTTAAAAATTCAGTCCATTCAGGACAAACTGGGTATTTATTTGACAACTCGATAAGTCATTATCCAGTTCTCGAAGTGACCTAATTTCTACAAATCCAAACCGTTTTCTCTCATTTCAAACTATTTCTCTCTCAAATCTCTTACCCACTCAAATTGAAACACTTAAAATGGCATCAAACACAGTTAGAGCTTTTATCCCAAAGGAGGGCATAAACTACCTTGCATTTACAGATGTTAACCAAGCTCCTGATAGATTCAAGAGCTTTGTGAAGTTCCTTTCTGAAACATACTTTGTAGGTGCTTTAACTGCAAATCCAATTATGTATTTGGATGTTCTCAGTGATTTCTGGAACTCAATTGTGATGAGGACAGTAGGGCATGAGAACGGGCTATATCCATGATGGTAAACTGCTCCATTCAAGGCCAACAAATGGAGTTTTCTGAGAATGATGTCAATTTGGCTTTGGGCATCCCTACTGACAACATGATGGAGGTCCCAACTCAAGAAGAGATAGCTAAGTTTATGGACTTCATCAACTACAGTGAGAGGATCAACTTGGCAAGCTTGAACAAGAAGCATCTGAGGAGGGAATGGTCTTTCCTGTTTGACTCAATTGTGAGGGCCTTCACCTGTAGAAAGACAGGGTATGACAATATTTCAAGGTTATTCAGAAGATGGTGTTTTCCATGACACATAACAGACACATCAATGTAGGACTTCTGATAATGGAGGAACTTAGCACCAAGTTCACTATGCCTTTGGCATCAAGAGGTAAGGAAATATTTCTTCCTAGATTTATCCTGTCTGCTTTAAACCATAAAGTACAAGACATTCATTTACTTAATGATATAGATATGACACAAATAGGCAATTATAAACAGGTGTTCAAAGTTCTATTTGGCTCACTTATTATAAAAAAATAAGGTACATGTAAGTTTTAGAATCACTCTATTTATGTTAGAGAGATTCAGGACTTACCCTAACCCTATGCCTGATATAAGGTCTACAGTTACACCTAGTACAGTAATGGATCATGTACATGTGGAAGAACAAACATAGGAACGCCAATAGGGGCCTTCCCAAACTGAAACCCTTCCTTCTTTACCATTAGCAGCTAGGAAACCAGCACTTCATCCTCTCAAAAGGGTGAAGGGAGTAAAAAGAAGAGAAACATGCACCCCTAACTGTTATTAATGAGATTGGTAAGGATCAAATACCTATTGAGTCTAACCTGGTCAAGAAATGTGACGGCCTCAACCCCGGGGTCAGGAGTTGACGTCACCAACAATAATACTAACAATCATAGTTCAGTCCAATTGATTAATAATACATAACTACGACCCCTTTACCAAGACCTTTTCCAGGTATAAGTATGACTTAGGTTACTCAACTAACACAACCCAAATTACCTTACACAATCCTGACCACTAATTTAATGCAGAAACTCAACAGACCTCATCTGGTCTGAACACAACTACCTCAGAGGAGCCTGACACGGAAAGAGCTGGAACTCTGCCCCGACTACCGCGCAAGAATCTCCTAGGCATGTGCAATATATATAAAATATTCTGCAAGGGTTAGCAATTGCTTGCTCAGCAGCAACACTATATGAATAACAAGTAAAACAGTTTAAAGTAAAGCAGTTATAGGAACATAATTCATAACTTGCCAGAAACTTGTAAAACAGGTATAAACTGGATCAAAACTAGCATGCTCTATAAAACAAGATCAACAGTCGTGTGTTGTGCATAAAACCATAGTTCAATTTTAGCATGCTATTTTTATTTTCAAACCTTCCATTCCATTACAGGAACCATAAAATCATCTGTCCCATTACGGGGACCCAAAACCATTTGTTCCATTACTGGAATCACAAAATCACAATCAGATATGTATTGGATGTTATCTAGGGACGACTGATCAGGCCTCCACAAAAATTATCTAGGATAGTTGGCCGGGCTATCACACAAAATGTCTAGGAAAGCTGATCGGGCTTTCACACAAAATCACCGGATCCGCAGAGACCAGCTAGGTCTCTGATTATCTATGCAGGACTAATCGGTTATGTAATGCGCACAACCGAATTAGCCACTTACGCAATGTTATCCAATATCTGATTCGTTTTATCCAGTTTCAAAATCACTTTTACCTATCTCTTGTTAAAATCAATTCTGTCACAGCACACTATTGAAAACCTTTTTTCCATTTTTAATCACACTTTAGAGATAGGTATTTTCAGAAGTTACTTTTCCCCAAAAACACATATTTAACAACATTTTCAAACACAGGGGATACGTAACTTAAAACATTTCTGTTCCTGTTCAAAAATAAAACAATATTTCATTCATATATACTGAACCACAAAAGAATGGTCAGGGGTACTTGCCTTGCAGAGCTTTACGACTATCTCTGATTGACCTTGAACTAACTTGGACACTCGGTTTTATCTCCTTACTCTTAGACTATCCTGGATCCGACTTCAACGTTCAGGTCCTTCGCTTGGAACCTCGACACGCTTGTCGACCGATCACTAGGTTATCTTTAGTTCGACTTCACTTCTGGAGTCCTTCAACTAGAACCTACAGAGTCAAAGTACCCTACGTTAGACGTCTAGGTTTGCTTGACATATCCTCGCTAGCAAACCTAGCCATTCGATATCAAATCCCGACTCGTAATTACACATTTTAATACGATACACATAGCAATTAGGGTTCCCATACTTAAAACTCAGCTCGATATTCATTTTCAGAAATTGCATATACTTGTCGTTGTAGGAAACAGGGTTGTCCACTATAACTTATAAAATATATTCTTACAATACGCAGATGTGCTTCGTAAAAACAAGGTTATTAACCAATTATTACAATATGTAGATATGCACATATAACATTTATTTATAAGTATATAACTATACACACTCGACGAATATTCCCCGATAATTTACAGGATATGCTCCCCGAAATTTGGGCAGCATCTCCTTTTTTATCAGACTACCCGTCGAGCAACTCGACGCCAAATTATAACAGCAAACAATCCAACAATTCATTCCACCAATACAACCGAAATCCGTCTCATAAATCCCAAACACCGATTTAACCAACTAATTATTATTATTACATCTTATACTCGTACTCATATTTATTAATTAATTTGTAGGACTCGGAACAACGTCATCACCGTCCATCGTCGGCTCGCCGAGGCTCATCGCCGACGGCGGTAAAATTCGCGGGTACCCAATTAAATTTGGATTTCCAACGCGAATCCCACCGATTAAATCGAATAAAAGTATTCGCACAAAATTATTTTCATTTCACAAAATTACTCAAATAAATTTCCTGCATAAAAAAAATACGGAAAATCCAGTTAATAATTTTTCCCCAATCGAAAGGCAACATAGACCACAACACAGATGCACACACACGTATCTATATACGCCGGAAAAATGCCACACAGACAACAAAATCAAAGCGACAACCGGACATACACGGATAATCGGAGAAACAGAAAGTTAAAGCAACAACATCGCAAAACAACCAAGGACAGGGGACAAGACGGCAACCTGAACACAGGAGAAGCGGCCGGAAAAAAAAACAGTCAGCACTTACCATAACGAAACAGAGATGTGGGAGGGGAAAAAAAGAAAAAGGGAGATAGAGAGTGAAGGAGAGAATTGATGGCAGAGGTAGCGAGAGAGATTGACAACTGTGAGATCAGGGAAGGAGGGGGGTGGAACTGCGGTGGTGGAAGGGAGGGGTGGGTTTGCTGCTGTTTAATATTTTTTTTACAAATAACGCAACAATGCCACGTGTCTGTTTGGAGTGTTAAAATGTTAACACGCGTCCTTTTTACTACCTGCAAACCTGGTTTTACCCCGAGATTTGCAATTAAATGAATATATGCTTTGATAACTAAAACCCGAAAATTTGCCACACTAATTTTAAAATTTCCGGAATAATTAAATACTAATAAAATATAAATTTCATAATTTGTAACACAATTCTAAAGTGCACCGCATATCGGCATTTTACAATTAACGAACCGGACTGCACTTAAAATAATTTCAAAAAATCACGGAAATTGTCTTAAAATATTAGAAATATCCTGAAGTAAATAAAAACATAAATTTCTAAATTTTAAAACAACTTCTGAAACGCAATTTATACCCGCTTTTCTCAAATAAACGAATCGACGCACGGGTAAAATTAATCCTGAAAATTTCTAAAATAATTTTAAAATTCTCGAAATATTCCAAACTTAATTAAATATAAGTTTCATAATTTTTGAAAAATTTGGGAATTAAATACAGATTTTATAGATAAATGCAATCAGAAAATCATACAGAATTAAATAATTGATAAAATATTGATTTCTAATTTTTTATAAACTCCTAAAAATAATTATTGAAATTATAAAGTCATAAAAATAATTTTAGGGACAATCCACATATTTACACAAATAAACTTGTATTAAATCCACTTTTAAAAGCGAAAACAATTCAGTATACCTAATAATTAATTACACGAACAATCCTGTACACCATAATCACCTACACAGATAAAAATAAAATAACCCATAGCTTACAGAAGCTATACACATATATTATTCATTTAATAATTCAATAATTACGCATTTAAATAATATAAAAATACACGAGTCGTTATATCCTTTCCCCCTTAAAAAGATTTTGTCCTCAGAATCTGATCTTGCTAAATAAACGAGGATATTTGTCAAGCATATCTGACTCTAACTTTCAAGTAGACTCTTCGACTCAAGGATTTATTCAAAGCATACTCACTATAGACATAAATTCATTACTAAGGATTCGCTCTTAACGATCTAGGATTTAGATCGATTATTCCGCGCAGAACAAATTTGGATGAGAGCCCACTAGCTCCTAATCAATGACTTGGTTCGAATCAGATACATATCACCTTAATACTAATACGTAGAACACATTATATACATATACTATAACTGCAGCGGCAACATCAACTCATGGGCAACTTTACTTATGTTTATTTATATCTCTAACAGTTCAATACATTTAGGACTCTACTTGTCCCTCCTATTTAACTTAACCAATCTCTTTCAAGGTAAAACTTTTGCCTGTACCACAATTCTAATTCTATATATTCATATTATTGCAATACAAATCTGCTTTCTCTCATTGTCTATTCCAAGCTGTTCCAACTCGTTTCCGAGTCAACACCACCACACCCTTGATGTACCGACTTAATTCAGGACTTAACAATATCTCTATTCCCACTTTCTCTCAATAGAGTGAGGACCCACGCTTCTGTCCATACAAGGCTTCACAAAGTAGCATTCTCTTACTAACATGATAACTATTATCATAAAAAACTCGATCTATGGTAGGTGATTACCGCAATTCCCTTTTAAACCCATCATATATACTCTCCACATTTCTTATATTGTCTGAATCACATTCTCACTTTGACCCTTCATCTAAGGATGATAAGCAGTACTCATTTTCAACTTAGCTCCAAACATTCGAACACCTCTTACTTATTCTCATCCGTCAAGGTTAGAAAGTAATCTCATATATTCACTTCTTATCACCTTTAGGTATTCGAACTCTAACTTTTACTCTTTCCAATTCTTCTATTACTTCCTAAGTAGTCTTAATCATATTAATTTCTTCTCTTTTATTCAAGACATTGGTCCCTAAATGGACCTTGCTTGGTTGATAGTTATTCAAACAACCGGGCTCCTAACCAGAACTTCATACTTTTAAGGTTTAATATACAATTGCTATTATTCAACCCTTCGCGGCATTTCTTTATGTTTTCAACTTGGCCTTCCTTAGCCCTTAGATGGGCGAGGATGTTATCAATAAATACGGTTATACCATCCAAGTACTTCTGATACACCATATTCCTTACTTCCTTATAGACAACTGATACACTCGTTACTTCACATAATATCACCAAAACTTACAACGCTCATAACTCACTCTAATTGCAATCTTTGATATGTCCTCAAGCTGTATCTTAAGTCAATCCCGTGGAAATCACACACTCCTTGAATTAGGTCACATAAATAATTAATTCTTTATAGAAGTTACTTATTCTTATTCGTCATTTTGTTCAATTCCCGATAATCCGCACACAATCTCATGATTTCATTCCTCTTTTCAGCAAAATCCCTGGTGCATTTCAGGGGTCTCTGTCTATTATACTCAATTTCCTTTCAATCACTTTCACAATTATCGCACTAATTATTTCATTCCACTAACTTCCAGAGATTTCAGGGCATTTATTTATTACTCAAAATTCCTCCAGCTTAAGTATTCTCTTCTTCGTATCTTTACAGATGGTGGATCTACCTTATGTCCTTAGCTTATCACTTCTTTTCTCGCATGATTGGAAGAATTCCTTATATTGCTTCTGCATCCAGAAACTTACCTTATTATTGGCTTCTGTACACGTTATACTTCACTTCTTCTAAAAACCGCTCCTTACCTTACTACAGGACAACCAACTCGATCCTAAAATCACATCGAACTCTTCTAGCTCGAAGGGTGGCAAATCATGTGCAACTACGTCCAAGTTCTAAATGCTCGATCTCTTGGTCCTTTTAGAAGTTCTACCTCTAGCTGTTGCTGGATGTTGGCCCTTGGGATATAGTACCCTGAGTAACCGTTCTACAACTCCTTGCAATATGCCCAACTTTTCCAAAATTATAACACATAACTCCTGGATTTTCTGGATTACATTCCGAGGCATAATGACCCTTATGTCCACACTTAAAACATTACACATTCTTTTTGCATGAACCACTGTGTCTCCTATCACAAGACTTACAATCCACTGTTGACTTGACTGACTGAGCTGGAGTGGAAGCAATTGAAATAACACTAGTCATAGTCTGAAATAAACTCTGTCTCCGGAATCCCTTACTCCTGTTTCGGCCAAACCGATTCTCAAATTCCTGACTGGATTCTCCTTGGTCTACCTTATCCTTAACACCTTCCGACTTCCTTTTCTTATCACTTTCTTCCTTAACAGACAACTTATGGTCACTTTCCATTACCAGGGAGGCCTGAACCATAGAGGAGTATGTCTTGAGTTGCAATGCCACAACTCCTCTACGAATCTCAGGCTTCAACCCTTGCTGAAACCTCCTTGCTTTCTGAATCTCCGTACTTACATACTCAGGAACTAATCGGGCCGATTCTGTAAACTTGGCCTCATACTCCAACACACTTCTCTCACCTTGTTTCAGCTCTAGAAACTCAACTTCCAACTGATTCCTTAAACCATCGGGAAAATACTTTTCCAAGAATAATTCTGTAAATCTTGCCCAAGAAACAGGGCCTTCTCCTTCCAACACTCGAGTGGATTCCCACCAATAATTTGCTTCATTCTTAAGAAAGTAACTCGCATAATCGGTCTTAAGATCATCACTTACTTGTGTGAGGGTAAATGCCTTCTCCATTTCCTTCAGCCAATTTCTGGAAACAACAGGATCCACTTCGCCTTTGAACTCTGGGGGCTTAACAGACTGAAAGGATTTAAATTTGGTAGTTTGGTTTAGCTCTCCTTGTTGATGCTGTTGCTGCTGAATCTGTTGGATTAACTGCAACTGTTATTGCTGTTGCTGGCGCAACAAGTCTAGAATTTCATTTATAACTGGAACCTCCGCCAAACTACTACTGTTTTCTTTAGACTGGATAGCTTTCTTGGGTGGCATTTTCCGGAAATATAACAGGGAATTTATTCAAAACATAATGAGAATATATAACAAAATATCACCGTTCAAACGATGCACCTGTGTTAGGAAAATGCTGCCCAATTAAAGCACCCAAGTCCCTATTCTTAGGTTCCATTTATAAAAGATATCTAGAACAGCAACACTAGCAATAATAGCAATGATAACAGTAGCAGAATCAACAACAGTGCAGAAAACTGGAATATAAAGGTACTAAACATTATGGTATGCTTTCTTAATACAACAACCGAGCAACCTTTTAGCACCATTACAATACAACATTCAAAAATTCCATATACCGCAAAGCTAAACGGTCTATCCTAGGCACCACCCAAAAAGGGTAAAATGGTAAGTCAAACTAATCTTAAGAATCATAGACTTGGCTAACGCACCAGCCTGAGGTTCAACCAACCATTCTTCCCAGGGCGACTTCTTATCTCTTACAATTGACCCATCTTCCACGAGGTTAACTTTTCTAAAACCGCAACCTTCAATATCGAATCATAAATCCTCTCTACTATTATCGTTTCTGGGATAGCTAGAAATACAATGTATATTTTATATTTCTTCCAGACAGTCAACTCTCAATTGCTTTCGATGACCAGGACTGTCTAATCACTAAAGCTACTGACGATTCACTGCCTCGGGACTTCAAATGAAATTTCAAAGTCAAAGAATCAATCGAATAAGAAGGAACAATGAAGAATACATAGGTATGACTGAGAGCAACCATACAAGTACATAAGATGGCCAGTCTTAGTACCGCACAGTTCACAATACATAACTTGATGGCGTCCAACCAGACCTTTTTGTCACATAGACAAATGGTCAATTCATATGCATTGTTTGCCCCAATCAACCGAAAAAGTCATCGAGGAAAGAAACAATATTCAGATAAGAAATTCACAAATAGAAAGGAAAGGATCTGATATGTAATGAGATCAACAGAACCCTAAGTAGCTTACTTCGGGTTCACAACTTCCTCACCGGAAAAATAAGTAACTTATGGAATAGGAAACAGTTACTCTGGAAACAAAATACATTTCAAGAAAAAAATAGAAGGGTTCAAAGATACCAACTCCCATTCTGATCCATATTCACTATAAAATTGGTCGTCATAGCAACCACTGACTATTATCATATTCTCTGAACTCATCGAGGTCGCACATTTGGTCCAACAACATCCCTTGACGTCGAAAATGCTATATTTAGGGATAATATGGGTGTCTCTATATATGGCACACCAAGGTCCACTCAAAAGCTGAACTCTCGTAATCAGACCCAGATTCTCAATAGGCAAACTAGAAGTCTCTATCGGACATTACTAATACTACTTATGCGAAGGAAACGTACTCTAGGTTAGGGCAGTTCCAGTCAATCCTCAATAAACGTCAGGGTTACGCTTCCGAAACCCTTGACTAAACTCATAGACTCACTCCTCTGATTGAGTTGCTGACTTACATCTATCTATAAACCTTTCTTCACTCTTTTGACTCTACCCATAACCTGAATCATGGACTCAAACCTGTAGCTCTGATACCAACTGTGACGGCCTCAAACCCGGGGTCAGGAGTTGACGTCACCAACAACAATACTAACAATCATAGTTCAGTCCAACTCATTAATAATACATAACTACGACCCATTTACCTAGACCTTTTCCAGGTTTAAGTATGACTTATGTTACTCAACTAACACAACCCAAATTACCTTACACAATCCTGACACTTAATTTAATGCAACAACTCAACAGACCTCATCTGGTCTGAACACAACTACCTCAGAGGAGCCTGACACGAAAGGAGCTGGAACTCTGCCCCGACTACCGCACAAGAATCTCCTAGGCATATGCAATACATATAAAATATTCTACAAGGGTGAGCAATTGCTTACTCAGCAGACCACTATATGAATAACAAGTAAAATAGTTTAAAGCAGTTATAGGAACATAATTCATAACTTGCCAGCAACTTGTAAAACAGGTTTAAGCTGGATCAAAACTAGCATGCTCTATAAAACAAGATCAATAGTCGTGTGTTGTGCATAAAACCATAGTTCAATTTTAGCATGCTATTTTCATTTTTAAACCTTCCGTTCCATTACAGGAACCATAAAACCATCTGTCCCGTTATGGGGACCCAAAACCATTTGTTCCATTACTAGAATCACAAAATCACAATCAGATATATGTATTGGATGTTATCTAGAGACGGCTGATCAGGCCTCCACACAAATTATCTAGGATAGTTGGTCGGGCTATCACACAAAATGTCTAGGAAAGCTGATCGGGCTTTCACAGAAAATCACCGAATCCGCAGAGACTAGCTAGGTCTCTTATTATCTATGCTGGACTAATCGGTTATGTAATGCGCACAACCGAATTAGCCACTTACGCAACGTTATCCAATATCTGATTCGTTTTATCCAGTTTCAAAATCACTTTTACCTATCTCTTGTTAAAATCAATTCTGTCACAGCACACTATTCAAAACCTCTTTTCCATTTTTAATCACACTTTAGAGATAGGTATTTTCAGAAGTTACTTTTCCCCAAAAACACATATTTAACAACATTTTCAAACACAGGGGATACGTAACTTAAAATGTTTTTGTTCCTGTTCAAAAATAAAACAATATTTCATTCATATATACTGAACCATAAAAGAATGGTCAGGGGTACTTGCCTTGCAGAGCTTTACGACTATCTCTGATTGACCTTGAACTAACTTGGACACTCGGTTTTATCGCCTTACTCTTAGACTATCCTGGATCCGACTTCAACGTTCAGGTCCTTTGCTTGGAACCTCGACACGCTTGTCGAATGATCACTAGGTTATCTTTAGTTCGACTTCACTTCTGGAGTCCTTCAACTAGAACCTACAGAGATGAAGTACCCTACGTTAGACGTCTAGGTATGCTTGACATATCCTCGCTAGCAAACCTACCCATTCGATATCAAATCCCGACTCGTAATTACACATTTTAATACGATACACATAGCAATTAGGGTTCCCATACTTAAAACTCGGCTCGATATTCATTTTCAGAAATTGTATATACTTGTCGTTGTAGGAAACAGGGTTGTCCGATATAACTTATAAAATATATTCTTACAATACGCAGATATGCTTCGTAAAAACAAGGTTATTAACCAACTATTACAATATGTAGATATGCACATATAACATTTATTTATAAGTATATAACTATACACACTCGACGAATATTCCCCGATAATTTACAGGATATGCTCCCCGAAATTTGGGCAGCGTCTCCTTTGTTTATCGGACTACCCGTCGAACAACTCGATGCCAAATTATAACAGCAAACAATCCAACAATTCATTCCAACAATACAACCGAAATCCGTCTCACAAATCCCAAACACCGATTTAACCAACTAATTATTATTATTACATCTTATACTCATACTCGTATTTATTTATTAATTTGTAGGACTCAAAACAACGTCATCACCGTCCACCGTCGGCTCGCCGAGGCTCATTGCCGACGGTGGTAAAATTCGCGGTTACCCAATTAAATTCGGATTATCAACACGAATCCCACCGATTAAATCTAATAAAACTATTCGTACAAAATTATTTTCATTTCACAAAATTACTCAAATAAATTTCCTGCATAAAAAACAATACGGAAAATATAGTTAATAATTTTTCCCCAATCGAAAGGCAACATAGACCACAACACAGATGCACACGCACGTATCTATATACACCGGAAAAATGCCACACAGATAATACAATCATAGCGACAACCGGACATACATGGATAATCGGAGAAATAGATAGTTAAAGCAACAACGTCGCAAAACAACCAAGGACAGGGGACAAGACGGCAACCTGAACACAGGAGCGGCGGGCGGAAAAAAAAAGCAGTTGGCACTTACCATAACGAAACAGAGATGTGGGAGGGGAAAGAAAAAGAAAAAGGAAGATAGAGAGTGAAGGAGAGAATCGATGGCAGAGGTAGCGAGAGAGATTGACAACTGAGAGATCAGGGAAGGAGGGGGTGAAACTGCGGTGGTGGAAGGGAGGGGTGGGTTTGCTGCTGTTTATTATTTATTTTTTACAAATAACGCAGCAATGCCACGTGTCTGTTGGAGTGTTAAAATGTTAACACGCGTCCTTTTTACTACCTGCAAACCTGGTTTTACCCCGATATTTACAATTAAATGAATATATGCGTTGATAACTAAAACCCGAAAATTTGCCACACTAATTTTAAAATTTCCTAAATAATTAAATACTAATAAAATATAAATTTCATAATTTGTAACACAATTCTGAAGTGCACCGTATATCCGCATTTTACAATTAACGAACCGGGCTGCACTTAAAACAATTTCAGAAAATCACGAAAATGGTCTTAAAATATTAGAAATATCCCGAAGTAAATAAAAATATAAATTTCTAAATTTTAAAATAATTTCTGAAATACAATTTATACCTGCTTTTCTCAAATAAACGAATCGACGCGCGGGTAAAATTAATCTTGAAAATTCCCAAAACAATTTTAAAATTCTCAGAATATTCCAAACTTAATTAAATATGAGTTTCATAATTTTTGAAGAATTCGGGAATTAAATACAGATGTTACAGATAAATGCAATCAGAAAATCATACAGGGTTAAATAATTGATAAAATATTGATTTTTAAAAATAATTATTGAAATTATAAAGTCATAAAAATAATTTTAGAGACAATCCACATATTTACATAAATAAACTGGTATTAAATCCACTTTTAAAAGCGAAAATAATTCAGTATACTTAATAATTAATTATACTGTACACCATAATCACCTACACAGATAAAAATAAAACAACCCATAGCTGACAGAAGCTCTACACATATATTATTCATTTAATAATTCCATAATTATGCATTTAAATAATATAAAAATACACGAGTCGTTATAAGAAACCAAAGAAAGAAAAGAAATCTGACTTAACCACTCAACTAGCTACCTCTATGTCCTCTTAAAAGGATGTAGTTGAAAATGAGGGAACAAAACAGACTCTAGGGGCATCCTCTCAACAGGGTGTCTCTATTGAACAAAGCACTCTCTTTAGTGCATCCTGTAAAGAGTCTGCACCATCACTTGAACATATTTAAGTGTATGAAAGAAGAAATATGGATGACACACACTCTGAGAGCACATCTTTTGAAGCTCCCTCATCTATCCAGGGGGAGCTGCCAACACTAAATTCTGAAATTACAAATCTTATTTCTAAAAATTCTTCTTCATACAATGAGACACTTGAACCCACTTCTCAAGTGCACTAAAATCAAGTAGCATGGTTCAACAAATTGTGCTCACCACCCAGGAACCACATCTAGTTGGTGAGAGGCTACACTTTGGGGTAGACCTTGATGACACCAAAAAAACACAGGGGTATCATCAATTTTAACTGAAGACCCTATGGTTGTCACAAATGCACCTTCATGTGCAAATAAATCTTTATAGATTGACAGGTTTGAGGTTAGAACTTCTAAGGGGGCTATCTAAATCCTCTCCAATTCAATTGGAGGTTCCTCAGGAAGCGACAACTCCCTTCACAACCCTGGCTGAAATTGCTTTAGCAATTGAAGCTAGGATTCCAATTGCCCATAATCCAGTCATAAGGGAGGAAAACTTAGCACATTCAAGTGCCAGCTCCCTGCAAGAAGAACAAGGGTTTGAGGCCATGATACATGAAAGTAACCTGGTGAAATCCCCTCCAATTCAATAGGAGGTTCCCATTGTTGGTCAACATCACACTGTCACAACCACAGTTCCAACTGTGAGTCAAACTATAATATCTGTCATAGGTGATGTTCATGAACCTCAACCCTCCACCTCAAACCCAACCGACATCCCTTCTACTTCTAACCCTTCACAACAACCTTCACACCTTATCACCCAGTGGCTGAAGGATGCTAAGGCTCAACCAATAACAATGAATTACCTTTTGGTGGATCAACTTTCTAGCCTTGCCAACATTACCCAATAGCTTCTCACAACTGACATGTCCAAACATGACTATCAAGCAATCTTGCTATCATATAGAGAAGATGTTGAAAAGCAGCAACAGAAGATTGTGAATGAAGCTGAGCAAGATGGGAATGTAGATGCTTAGTTAGACAAGGACTTTAGCTTGAGCATGAATGAGGTCTTGGAAAGATTTAGAGAATAATATGTCACTATCTTGGGAAACAATACCAAGGCTCTCAGTCCACAGGAAGTCTATGATACTGTGACAGAAGTCTACAAAGCTCAACTCAAAGATTTTCATCTCATAAGTAAAGCACTCCAACAGACTCTAGACAGCCATCAAGACAGGATAAGAAGGTTGGTAAAAGATAAACTGGATGACCTTGTGCCAATTCAGGTGGAAATAAAGAATAAATTCCAAAAATTTGTTGATCAAATAGCAAGGTTTGACATGACCAGTATGGAGAAGAGCATCAAAAATCTAAGGAAATCCTTTGTGGCTCTACATGAAGTTGTCTAGAATCACATCACCAGTAACAATGACACTAGGGTCAAACTGGATCAACCGCATCAAGCCGAGTATGAACCTTCAGCTCTTTTGATGGAGGGAATTAAGGAGTCCATTCAAGCTATATTTGGTGCTCCTCTATCTTCAAGCTCCCAACAACCATCTTCTACCTAACCAAATCTTCAGATTTAATCTCTTCAATAACAAGTTTCCAATCTCCAAGCTTCAAATGACTCACTCACAACTCAGGTCAATGCTCTCACATCTCTAGTGTAGAGTCGAAAAAATAACATCAGGACCCTATAGACTCCCACAAATATCTTGAAATACATAATTCAGTTTCTTGGGAAGCTATCATGGGTGCTTTGAATGTTCCACTACATGCTCTACCTGAAGCTGTGAGGCCAGAAATTCCAAATCCACTACTGCTTCCTGCCAACAAGACTAAGGGGGAGATAGAAGCTAGGATTCAACAGTCCAAGAAAGCTGGTAAATCTACACAATCTAAAAAGGCTAGAAAATTGAAAACTTAATCTGGTCAAAGCCCTACACAGATATAAATCTCTCAAAGTGTTAGAAAAGACAAACTACAGAAAGCAACAAAAGGACCCTGTCAAGATAAGAAATTCAATGAGCTATTAATAGTCCTAAGGATGTCTCTTCACAACAACTACATAACTTAGAAAAGAGCCTTGGCCAACAACATCAACTTCATAAGAGTGGTAATTGTCAAAGTTGGAGACTTCCTGGAGAAAAAGGATAGTTGCAAATATCAACGACTGTGGCTTGGACATGTGCCTACAGGTGTCTCTCTCAAATCTTCAAATCATGAGAGCTCTGAGATGGATGTAATTATTGACAAAGTTAATCCAGTCATTCCAGAGGACACTCAGTTGCTCAATGAACTTAAGCAGGCACAAATAGCTGCTTTTCCTGAAGCCTATCTCTATCCAAGCAATGGGGTGGCCTATATTTGTCCACATACCAAAAAGTGCAAGTACTTCACAGTTCCAAAGAATTGTGTGAGAGGCATTCTGAGATTGATTATGACTCTGGAGACTGATCTCAAGTCCAAGAAGAATAAGAAAGTTGAAGATGAGGAGATGATTAGAATATTGGGGGATAGCTACAGAATGATGAGACCATGTTGCCATCTACTCAATTCAACACAAAAGATGACAAGGATTATGATCAGAAAAAGAATGATGAGAAAAAACCTTCTGGCTTAAATCCAAGTCAATCTACCTAGGCAATTGGCAGAAAAATAGAACAGAAGAAAAGAGATGATAAGAAGAGGGGATATGAAAGAAGAAGAAAGAAGAGGGAAGATGGTGAAGGTACCAAGAAAAATGTCCTACCAATTTAAATCTCACAAACTCAAACCATTAAGCCTACAAGCTCAAACACTCAACCACCTTTAACATCTAAGCCTAAACTTTTGTACAAACAAACTGCAAACACTTTACTCAAAGTACCAATCACTTCTAGCTAAACCACCTTAAAGAAAATCTAAAACCTACCTTCATTTAAGCCACCAATCAAAACTCATTTCAAGACCATTGGGAGAAAACTAAAGAAGCTACAAGTTAGAAAGGGGGTTATCAGAAACTTCTTTAATCACACTAATTGTCTACCTTTAAACTGGTGCATCACAGATGATGACTACTTTCAACAATTAGCTGAAGAAATAGTCAAAGTTTGGGTTGTATCATTGAGAGAATTCAGAATCTATTATCAGAATGGGTCCTTCACTCTACTTAGCAGGAAATTAATGGATACACTTTCAACCACAGAATTTAAGAGGGTGATGAACACAAGTACAAGGGCATGGATGTGGCGCCCTCCAAACCCGGGTCAGAAGTTTGGGGTCCACAATACATACACAATATATAAACCTGTATATGAAATATTATTTGCAATGACCCTGTTTTACATAACCACGGATCGCAACAGGTTAAAGTATGAAAACAAGCCATCACTTTAACTTTTATTACAATGTACCAAATCCCAACTAATTTAACTTACAACTGATAATGAAATTATTCTTACAATCTTACTATCTCACTACTGCAATAAGCTCCTGCTAGCTCGATCCAACATAATCTGGAATCCTAGCTCGCACTTTGGATTGGGGAACTTCACTATCATCCATATCCTTCTTAACTGTAAAGTATATAAAAAGATTCGCAAGAGTTAGCTAACTAGCTCAGCAAGTAACAATAACAATAACTGAGGTTAAAAAATGATCAAACGAGATGATTCAAAGGAATCAAGTTTCTTGTTAAACAACCAATAGAATTGGATATTCATTTTAAGTTTTTAAAACCAAGGTTAGGCTGCTGATCAGTCACACACTAACCCCGAGCAAAGCACATAACACTGCTCTAACAACTGGATCCAAGGCACACATTGGCCTAACTTGACCATCGATATGGTCTGCCCACGAATCTGGTCCACATAAAGAAAACTATCCAATTCTAAAGCAATTCAATATGATAAACAATATAATTCAATAAAACCGGATCATAATCAATAATAATAAAACATTTGTATAAAAGCATGGTAAAAATTCATGGGTACCAAAAGGGTATGTCAGAGTATATAAAAGAAGTGGCCTCCAGCCTGTAGGATAATCGGGTATTAGATGAATAATGTTTTTACAAGGTTTTAGTACTTCGATGTCACAAGGTATGGTTGAGTATAAAAGTTTCTGTATGTATAAACAATTATGTTCCAGTGTTTGGTATATGATGGATATATATTTGTGGAGCAGTATCGTGTTTGTGTGGTTTAGTATCTCGTAAATCAACAAGAAATGGTTCACAAAGAATAAGGCTTACGGATCAAAGATCAAATGTTGTGGCTCAGGTTCAAGGCTGAATGATTCAAAGTACTTACAATATAAGACAGAGCTATTTTGAATACTTAACAATATTTCACGAGAGAATTTAGAAACATTTGCATTATATCCTAGAAGAGGTTTAGAAGTACTTGCCTTATCACAACCGATTCCAATTTCACTTGTATTCGTCAAATGATTATCTTCAACAACCACTCGTCTACTTTTCCTATGTCTCGATTCTATTTTCTGATCACTTGCTGTATTTTCTTCATGTCGATTCCATTTTCTGATCACCTGCTTCCCTTTCCTACGCCTTGCTTACTCTTGCTAGGCATCATAAATATCTATCAATATTTAACTCATACGATTCTATTCGACATACACTTCTATCTACCCTTCGTTTCACCCAAATCCGATTAACGATTGAAAGTTACGCTATAAACAAGTAAATATTGAACATATAGACCGACAGTCAACCAACAAGTCACATATAGCACGTAACATGTCAAATAATCAATGGCATATCATTTATAAAGGAGTCTCGGGTTATAAACAGGCTTTCGGGTATTCAAAATGATTTTTAAAACATTTTTCGGAATTAAAACGGGTCGTTGGATCAATTTTAAAGTAATAAACAGGGTTCGGTCGGCCAAATCTGGCTTCAAAATAATTTTATAATAATTATCGAGCCTTGAAAACAATTTAAAATAATATTTTAAAGCTCAAAACTATTTTTCGGAATTTTTAAATCATTTATAAATAATTAAATCTAATTAAATAATTAATTAAAATCAATTAATAAGTAATTAAATTAATTAATCAATTAATATTTAAATTAATTGACTAATTAAATAATTAATTATTAACTAAAATTAATTAATTACAAAATTCCGATTTACTTTTGGAAAAAAAATAATTTTCAGAATCAGAAATAATGATTTTTGGAATTAAAAATGAATTTTAGAAATTAAATAATGAATTTTTGGATTTATTTTCAAATAGAATTTGCAGAAACAGGTTTTTAGAAACAGAATTAGGGGAGAGTGGATCAAAAGCGGGTCAGGTGGCGGGTCGAAGTCGGGTCAATATGAACCATACCGGATCCGGTAGAACTTCACCGGAATCTGGGGTTGAACCCAGAAACCGGCGAAGTCGCCGTTTTCCGGCCACCACCCAACACCCTCTAAAATCGTCCCCTTATCCAGAAATTTTGATCGTAACCTGGCACAAATCAACCCAGCTATACAGGTGTGGCAATATTTACTACAGATGAGCCGTGGTTCGCGATTTCCGGCGAAAAGCCATGGAAACCGGCGACCTCGAGCTCAGCTCCGGCTAGAATTCCGATATCCATGATTACTTAACCAAAATTAACCAATCCAGTACCAAAATGAAGCTGAGATCATCTATAATATGTTCCTACCATCCAAAACATTCAACAACACTAAATTAAACCAAGAAATCGATTTGAAAATCTTGTAAAATTCCAAAACTCGTTTTTACTATTCACTAAACCAAATCACGCAAATAATATACGGAACTGATCCTTGGAACCTCTACAATCATAATCAACAAACAAAATCATCAAACAATTCCTCTGAATCAAAAACTGAATTTAAGTTTAAATAATTAAAAACTGAAAAAATACGAAATTGAAAAATAAATACCCTTATTCGAAGATTTTGATACGGATACGATCGTCTCGTCGAGGGCTTCGATTTGACTATTCATACGCCTCCATTGGATTCCAATAACGTCTTCAAATCTTTGTTTGATTACGAAGAACACGAAGAACACGATTCATTTCTCTGGATAATTATATATTTAACTGTTTGCAAATGATTTTTTGTACAAAATAAAATACGGTAAAGGCTATTTATAATTACGGAATATTAGTACACCGTTGGATCGTTCCGGATATAAAATAGTACGTTTATTTATAAAAACTGATCCAAACGGTATCGGTTTTCGGGATAATTATCCAAATCAGTACAATTTGTACTGCGGTCTTGGTCTCAGCGCCTGGTTACACGTATTACGAGGTGATAATTGTGATAGTTTAATAAAAAGATCCCGTTTATCGAAAATACGGGTTTTATTGATTTACCGAGACAAATAATGTACCGAAAATGTTGCGCCGGGACCCGCGCAGGATAAACCGTACGCCGGATAAAAAAAGTCAAAACATGGAAAATGCTCGGAATATTGCAATTAGGTTAGGAAGGAGTTTTCGGAAGAGTTTCGGGTTATAAAAATGTAATAATGGATGACGTCGGTTGGTTCCCGATTGTATAAATAGTTTTTAAATACTCGGAAAAAGAGTTTATAAAATCCATATATTTCCTATAAAATCATAAATAATCATAAAAATAAATAGGAAGATATGACAATTATTTATATATTATTTTGGACATATAAAAATTAAAATACTCAATTAATATTATTTTTAAACATCCAAAAACATTTAACACTTAACAAATAATTCACAGAATAGATACTGAGCACATATAATAATTATTTATTAGCAAAAATAATTACACGATATATCCCGGATATTACATCCTTCCCCCTTAAAAGGATTCTGTCCTCAGAATCTCCTAAGAAAATAACTGAGGGTACTTTGCTCTCATATTTTTTTCTAACTCCCAGGTTGACTCTTCAACCTTTGATTTTTCCACAATACTCTTACTAACTTTACCACTTTATTTCTCAATACTTTCTCTCTTCCTTCTAGAATTTCTATCGGACTCTCTACATATGACAAATCAGCCTGAAGCTCTATTAACTCCTACTCTATTACATGCTTGAAGTCTGGATTATACTTCTTAAGCATCGATACGTGAAAAATATTGTGAATGTGCTCCATGCGCGGAGGTAACGCCAACTCGTAAGCTACTTTGCCAACGCTTTCTAAAATCTCAAAAAGGTCCGATATATCTTGGGCTCAGTTTTTCCTTTCTTTCCAAATCTTGTCAATCCCTTCCACGGTGATACTTTCAGTAATACCAAATTCCCTTCTTCGAATTCCATATTTTTCCTTGATTGATCTGCATACTTCCTTTGACGGTCTTGTGCTGCTATCAATCTCTTCTGGATAACTTTACAACTTCCTTTGGCTATTGTACTAATTCAGGTCCAAATATTTTGCGTTCCTTACTTCATCGCAATACACTGGAGATCTACATTTGCGTCCATAAAGGGCTTCATAGGGTGGCATCCCAATACTGGCGTGATAACTGTTGTTGTAAGCAAATTCTACCAGGGGTAAACGCTTGTCCCAACTTCCTTTGAAATCAATAGCACAAACACGTAACATGTCTTCGATTGTCTGGATCGTTCTTTCACTCTGGCCGTCCATCTGTGGATGGTAAGTTGTACTCATATTTAGTCTCATTCGCAAACATTCCTGAAAACTCTTCCAAAATCTTGAATTAAATCTCGGATCTCGATCAGATAAGATAGACACTGGAATTCCATGACAAACTACAATTTCTTTCAGGGTCATATGGACTAACTTGTCTAGTGAAAATCTTTCATTTATAAGCAGAAAATGAGCTAACTTGTAAGTCTATCCACTATAACTCAGATGGCATCATGATTGGCCTTTATTCTTGGTAATCTAACTATGAAATCTATGTCAATATACTCCCACTTCCCCTCTGGAACCTCCAATGGCTGTAGAAATCCACTTGATCTCTGATGCTTTACTTTAACTCTTTGACATGTATAACATCTGCTAATCCATTCCGCAATTTCCCTCTTCCTATCTGGCCACCAATAATTTTCCTTTAAATCTCTGTACATTTTGGTACTCCCTGGATGGATTGAATACCTTGAATTATGAGCTTTCTGTAAAATTTCATTCTTCAACTCCGTCACTGGTGGAATCCAAATTCTAGAAGAAAACCTAGGAATACCTTGATCGTCCTTTTTGCGTGCACAATTCTTCACCTACCAAACGATTTATATCCTGATCCATTACCTCTTCCTGACACTTCTTTATCTTCTCTAACAATTCCGACTGAAAAGTCATACTTATATATTCTTACTCCTTTTGGATCATGAACCCTGACTTCCAATTCCAACTTCTAGAATTCCATAAATAATTCTTCTGGTATAGTCTCTATGTTTATCCTCTCTCCTTCTTACTTATCTCTTGCCACTGAAGTTGCTTTTCCTCGAGAGTTCATACTTCAAACTCTTATGGTCCGTATAGATCTTACACCTTTCTCCATACATATCGTATTTTCCAATCTTTCTCAAAGCGAATATTATTACTGTTAGTCCCAAATTATGAGTAGGATACTTCTGCTCATAAGGTTTTGGTTGTCTGGATGCATATACAATACTTTATTGTGCCGCATCGACACACATCCGATTCCCTTATGAGAAGCATTACTATGAACTATCAAATCTCCTTAATATTTTCCAATCGATAAGACAGATGTCGTAACCATTCTTTCATTTAACTTCGCAAAACTTTCTTCACCCTTCTCCACTTTATAAAAACTTTTTGCTTTTCCTGATTAGCTTCGTCAAAGGTACTGCAACTTTTAAGAAATATTGAACAAATTTCCGATAATAACCATCTAATAATAAAACTTCTTACCTTTGTTGGTGCTTTTAGTCTTTCTTAATTTATACTATCTTTAAATTTTTCTGCTGAATCCCCTTTTTGTCTCCTCCTCACTGACTATCTATGCTAAGAATTATACTTCCTGCCATTAAAGTTTTCACCTGGTAAACTTTTTATACCGCTTATTTCTTCTTTGACTCCTCAACTATCATTGTATAGGTTGCATGGTTTTTCTTAAGTAATACAAGTATATCTTATCCAGATTCCCCCTTCCAGGTTCTACTCATCAAATTTAAATATCACCGGTATATCAGTTCATCCAACTAACATTTTTAGAATTTTATAACAACAGTACTGAGTTCTGAAAATTATCTTTGATATATCCATAAGTTCAATCTTCACTTGGTATTATACCCAGTCTTAAATCAATCTTATAAAAATACCTTGCTTCCTTCATTTGATCAAACAAATCATTGGTTCGAGGTAACAGATATCTGCTCTTGAGAGTAAACTTGTTGAGCTTTCGCTAATCAACACATAATCTCACACTTCCATATTTCTTATTAACAAATCGTGCTGGTACACTTTAGGAGGGGTTCGCTAGGTCCAGTTGCTTTCTCTTCTAATTATCTCATGCGTTTACTCTGGTAACTCCTTTATTTTATCTTATGCCATTCTATGCAGGGCCTTGGACACTGACTTCATTTCATGTGCTAAATCAATCATAAACTCATTTTGTTTATCTAAAAGAAATATGGGTAATTGGTCTGGGAACATATCTTAAGACTATAAAATCTTCAAGTTCGGTTTGCTTCTGACCCTTATTTATAATCGCCATAGCACTTATATTTTGGTCACTGTAATCTTAAATCATTCTTAACAAGTTCTTTACTTTCCTTTATCCTCTAAACTTCTTCATGTTCTTATTTGGCATCTTCAGAACTATTTTCCATCACAACGGTCTACCTGAGCATCACACTTGAATAGTTAATCCATCTTTTAGAATAATGTCAAATCCTCTTATCTCAAATGATATCAATCTTTCACAACTTATTACCAGAAATATCGATTCCACCATTGGTACTTACTTATTCAATAATTGCACATTCTTAACTTGCTAATCCTTTAGTCATAATCTTATCAATTCGACAGGGTAATTCATCTTATCAATAAAACCTTGAGAGATATACGATCGAATTGCTCCCAGATCTTTCAATACTTTAACACGTAAGATATCCGCAATAATCATCCACGTCATCACATCCATATTCTAAATAACATATTTCTCAGGAAAATCGCAAATTCTCGTTCTCGGAGACGTATTTCTTATTGAAGTAGATTCCCTTGACTCTTAGTGCATACCTGGCTAGGGCCAGTGATTTGCAATTCCCGCCATATGCCCTTGTTTCCTTTCCATGCATGAGAGGTAGATGGGACTTTGCCCGCTTGATTCAGGATACGTTGATCTCTGTTTGAAAGCCTCTTGCAAAGAACGACAGTACAACGAAACGACTAGAAGGATTCAAAATTCAACAAAAGTTAGAGTTTGAAAAGAAAGAAGAAGTAATGATTTGAATATGAATGAGACAACCACATTAGTACTTGAGATGGCCAGTCTTTCATACCGTATGGCATATAACACATGATTAGGTGGTGTCCCACCCGACTCTTCGTCATTCCGACAAAGTGTCTCATCATAACACTGTTTGTCCCAATCAAAAAGCAAAACTTGAGGGGAACAATTAAATTTGAAAAGAATGCAAAATCCTCCTTTTTGATATCATCAGAAAGAATTTATTGAGAAAAGAAGTTCATATATTTTTAGGAATTAAAAAGGAATATACGCTGTAATGTTGAGGACAAGAATGATACCATTGGTCACCATCCACATTGCACTTGTATTCATCTTTCGAGCTTGCTCGATCATATCCCAATTGTGTCATATAACAACTTTAGGAAGTATGCTGAAATGCCTTCACAACTAAGCATTATGGTAGATTCTTACTTGTTAAGTCTCGCGTCTGTAACATCGCATCTACACGTATAATAATTTAACAATTCGATCATAATGACGTTCTTATCAGATAACCTTGAGTTTCCTCTTTTTAATTTAAAATAAGCATGAATCATTCAACATAACGATCCTTTTATTAATAATATTCTTCTTTTAGAAAAGTCTAGGAATCTTCCCAAACTTCTTCGGTCATGCTCAGGCTTCCGTTAAATCAATGAATTCCTTGAACTCTGATAATCCCAGTAATTGGATGAATAGTTACTCCGTATACTGGTTCTGTTGTTAATCTTATCAAACAATACTTGCACCTTACTATTAGGAATAATCAACTTCTTCATAATCACAGGTTACCTCGTTTTCCCCGAATTAGCAATACTAAGTCTGAAACAGCATCATTCAAGGTAATCCGGATCTTTTAACAAACAAGAAACTCAAGTAGTAACTTGGCAACCAATGTTTAAAACTTATTTTATTCCAAAAAGGTTTTTAGAAATTTTGTAAGGAAAAATCTTTTTCGAAAACTTGTTAAAAATTTTGAAAATCACACATCTGGTTGTCCTTACTATATGAGTTGGTTGTTGTCCTTCTTATAACCAGATACCAAGTTAAAGAAATGATCACACAAAGGTCCATGCACTTCCATTCATCTCCTCTCCTTCATTGGGTCTATTACCTTCCTTAATCGATGAAAACTTCAGCTGTCGATGCATATTATCTTATTCGTAGCTTCATTTCAAAGCTTCCATACTGGTAGTACTCCCATCATCATCTTTGCAGTCAATAAGTAGAATAGGTCTATCCAACAGCCAACAAATCTATTTCATAGAACCAAGTTTGCTTATATCACGTCACATCCTTACTTTATATATCACATTTATCATAGCACCATCATCTAATTCTATGAAAATTCCAAATCCGTACTTTTCTCTCTAACTCTTTTCAAAATTCCTCTAGTCCATCCCACAAGTTAATCACGGTTAGTCTATTCACTGGTGGCTCCATTTAATCTGGTAACAGCTATCCTCTGAAACATGTGAATGTTCTTTCTAAACTCCTTCTCTCCTTTATTAATATCTCATGTACTTACCATTTACTATAGCTATCGAATCCATTCTCATAAATACTGTTGTTCCATAAGACAAGTTTTTAAACTGAGGGTATAGAACATGGTGTAGAGTAAACTAAAAAGATACATTCATAGTTGAATGTACAGAAGAACAAGAATAAGCAAATGGAGGTTCTTGAATAGGTAGTCTCGTATCAAGAGGTGGTAAAATGGCGTTGAATAACTTGAAAAGGTGCAACTGTCAGAACAGAAGGTAGTACATTTAATACTGATGGAGGAACAAGGTGCAAATTAACTCCGGGAGAAGATGACGATCCTCGAACGGAAAGCTCCAAACGATCAGATAATGCAGGGGAATCAGGATCTGCCATTGTCGTTATCTGGAAATCATGTCGCAATGTTAAGAATCCCAAATCGTAATACGAACCGTGCCGGAGACCTACTATACAATCGCACTCAACCTCGCAACGTCTTATTTTTCTATTTCCTATTCCAAATCCTAACCCTCTACCCAATCCCGACAATCTAGGCTTGTTTCAGTGAGTTATAACATGTAGCTCTGATACCAACCTATGGCGCCCTCCAAACCCGGGTCAGAATTTTAGGGTCCACAACAAATACACAATATATAAACCTGTATATGAAATATTATTTGCAATGACCCTGTTTTACATAACCACGGATCGCAACAGGTTAAAGTATGAAAACAAGCCACCACTTTAACTTTTATTACAATGTACCAAATCCCAACTAATTTAACTTACAACTGATAATGAAATTATTCTTACAATCTTACTATCTCACTACTGCAATAAGCTCCTGCTAGCTCGATCCAACATAATCTGGAATCCTAGCTCGCACTTTGGATTGGGGAACTTCACTATCATCCATATCATTCTTAACTGTAAAGTATATAAAAAGATTCGCAAGAGTGAGCTAACTAGCTCAGCAAGTAACAATAACAATAATTGAGGTTAAACAATGATCAAACGAGATGATTCAAAGGAATCAAGTTTCTTGTTAAACAACCAATAGAATTGGATATTCATTTTAAGTTTTTAAAACCAAGGTTAGGCTGCTGATCAGTCACACACTAACCCCGAGCAAAGCACATAACACTGCTCTAACAACTGGATCCAAGGCACACATTGGCCTAACTTGACCATCGATATGGTCTGACCACGAATCTGGTCCACATAAAGAAAATTAAACAATTCTAAAGCAATTCAATATGATAAACAATATAATTCAATAAAACCGGATCATAATCAATAATAATAAAACATTTGTATAAAAGCATGGTGAAAATTCATGGGTACCAAAAGGGTATGTCAGAGTATATAAAAGAAGTGGCCTCCATCCTGTAGGATAATCGGGTATGAGATGAATAATGTTTTTACAAGGTTTTAGTACTTTGATGTCACAAGGTATGGTTGAGCATAAAAGTTTCTGTATGTTTAAACAATTATGTTCCAGTGTTTGGTATATGATGGATATATATTTGTGGAGCAGTATCGTGTTTGTGTGGTTTAGTATCTGGTAAATCAACAAGAAATAGTTGACAAAGAATAAGGCTTACGACTCAAAGATCAAATGTTGTGGCTCAGGTTCAAGGCTGAATGATTCAAAGTACTTACAATATAAGACATAGCTATTTTGAATACTTAACAATATTTCACGAGAGAATTTAGAAACATTTGCATTATATCCTAGAAGAGGTTTAGAAGTACTTGCCTTATCACTAATCGATTCCAATTTCACTTGTATTCGTCAAATGATTATCTTCAACAACCACTCGTCTACTTTTCCTATGCCTCGATTCTATTTTCTGATCACTTGCTGTATTTTCTACATGTCGATTCCATTTTCTGATCACCTGCTTCCCTTTCCTACACCTTGCTTACTCTGCTAGGCATAATAAGTATCTATCAATATTTAACTCATACGATTTTATTCGACATACACTTTTATCTACCCTTCGTTTCAACCAAATCCGATTAACGGATTGAAAGTTACGCTATAAACAAGTAAATATCGAACATATAGACCGACAGTCAACCAACAAGTCACATATAGCACGTAACACGTCAAATAATCAATGACATATCATTTATAAAGGAGTGTCGGGTTATAAACAGGCTTTCGGGTATTCAAAATGATTTTTAAAATATTTTTCGGAATTAAAACGGGTCGTTGGATCAATTTTAAAGTAATAAACACGGTTCGGTCGGCCAAATCTGGCTTTAAAATAATTTTATAATAATTATCAAGCCTTCAAAACAATTTAAAATAATAGTTTAAAGCTCGAAACTATTTTTCATAATTTTTAAATCATTTATAAATAATTAAATCTAATTAAATAATTAATTAAAATCAATTAATAAGTAATTAAATTAATTAATCAATTAATATTTAAATTAATTGACTAATAAAATAATTAATTATTAACTAAAATTAATTAATTACAAAATTCAAATTTATTTTTGGATAAAAAAATAATTTTTAGAATTAGAAATAATGATTTTGGAATTAAAAATGAATTTTAGAAATTAAATAATGAATTTTTGGATTTATTTTCAAATAGAATTTGCAGAAACAGGTTTTTAGAAACAGAATTAGGGGAGAGTGGATCAAAAGCGGGTCAGGTGGGGGTCGAAGTCGGGTCAATATGAACCCTACCGGATCCGGTAGAACTTCACCGGAATCTGGGGTTGAACCCAGAAACCCGCGAAGTCGCCGTTTTCTGGCCACCACCCAACACCCTCTAAAATCGTCCCTTTTTCTAGAAATTTTGATCGTAACCGGTCACAAATCAACCCAGCTATACAGGTGTGGCAATATTTACTACAGATGAGCCGTGGTTCGCGATTTCCGGCGAAAAGCCATGGAAACCGGCGACCTCGAGCTCAGCTCCGGCTAGAACTCCGATATCCATGATTATTTAACCAAAATCAACCAATCCAGTACCAAAATGAAGCTAATATCATCTATAATATGTTCCTACCATCCAAAACATTCAACAACACTAAATTAAACCAGGAAATCGATTTGAAAATCTTTTAAAATTCCAAAACTCGTTTTTACTATTCACTAAACCAAATCACGCAAATAATATACGGAACTGATCCTTAGAATCTCTACAATCATAATCAACAAACAAAATCATCAAACAATTCCTCTGAATCAAAAACCGAATTTAAGTTTAAATAATTAAAAGCTGAAAAAATATGAAATTGAAAAATAAATACCCTTATTCGAAGATTTTGATACGGATACGATCGTCTCGTCAAGGGCTTCGATTTGACTATTCATATGCCTCCATCGGATTCCAATAACGTCTTCAAATCTTTGTTTGATTACGAAGAACACGAAGAACACGGTTCATTTCCCTGGATAATTATCTATTTAACTATTTGCAAATGATTTTCTGTACAAAATAAAATACGGTAAAGGCTATTTATAATTACGGAATATTAGTACCCCGTTGGATCGTTCCGGATATAAAATAGTACGTTTATTTATAAAAACTGATCCAAACGGTACCGGTTTTCGGGATAATTATCCAAATCAGTACAATTTATACTGCGGTCTTGGTCTCAGTGCCTGGTTACACGTATTACGAGGTGATAATTGTGATAGTTTAATAAAAAGATCCCATTTATCGAAAATACGGGTTTTATTGATTTCCGAGACAAATAGCGTACCGAAAATGTTGCGCCGGGACCCGCGCAGGATAAACTGTATGCCGGATCGAAAAAGTCAAAACATGGAAAATGCTTGAAATATTGCAATTGGGTTAGGAAGGAGTTTTCGGAAGAGTTTCGGGTTATAAAAATGTAAGAATGGATGACGTCAGTTGGTTCCCGATTGTATAAAATAGTTTTTAAATACTCGGAAAAAGATTTTATAAAATCCATATATTTCCTATAAAATCATAAATCATCATATAAATAAATAGGAAGATATGACAATTATTTATATTTTATTTTGGACATATAAAAATTAAAATACTCAATTAATATTATTTTTAAACATCCAAACACATTTAACACTTAACAAATAATTCACAGAATAGATACTGAACATATATAATAATTATCTATTAGCAAAAATAATTACACGATATATCCCGGATATTACAATGGAAGGATCTGATGTGTGTATGGCTGAGAGTAAGAGATGAAAGTAAATCAAAAGCAATGGCTGAAAAGTAAGAAATGGATAGGAAGTATGCAGAAGAAATTGCTATGTTTGAACAAAGATCAAATGAGCTCAAGGTAAAGGGAATGAGTAGAATTTCTAAATATGGACATTTTCTGAACATACAAGTTGGCAGATTCTCAAGATTCAGAGTAGGTTACTTAAATGGTTACATATTAGATGATTGGCTCAAAATAGTAGAAGCTTTAAGAGGGAAACAAATTATTGAAGAACTAAATGTGCTTATAAATCTCAAGGACCTCATTAGGAAAGAACCAGGCTATGAGGATTTCACCTAGTTGTACTATAGAACTAATGTAAATTACTCAATGTATAAATGATGAAATTTGTCAAATCTTTCAATTTTTATATATTTCATTTTAGGTTGGGGTTAGTATTTGTGATAAGCAATCTTCTAACAAATTGGGGGAGATTGTTGTGCAAGACATGCCTATACAATAACAAGACTAAGTCAAATTGACAGCCCTAAGATTTTGTTGTTTGATAATCAACTTTGTATTTTATATTGGATTAATTGAGTCTGTAAAATGGTTAGAAGATTAGACCGGAGTATTTTTCTATAAACAGTTCAAGCCTAAGGAATAAACTCTGGAATAAAATCAAGTTAGATCATGCCTCAGAGAAATGATACAGAAGTTTGGAGTTGAATAAATCTGTTTTATGAAAAATATTCTAAGTCAAGATATTGACAAGCCACAGATCAAGCAATATAGAGAAGTCGTTTGAGAACTCTAGAACGACTTATCGAGAAGTCCAAAATGTCTTATAGAGAAGTCTCAGAGATCGACAAGTTAAATAAAGATATGAAGATTAGAGATATCGACGAGTCATTTCTGCATGTAGAGAACTCAGAGATATCGACAAGTCAAAATGAAGATGTAAAGATCGGAGATATCTATAATATTCGGGATATCGCGTTTAATTATTTTATCAATAAATGATTATTATATGATTATTATGTAATTTTTGGTGAATTATCTATTGACTGATATTGATAAATAGATGTATATATGTGATTAAATGTGAGTATGTTAATTTTAATATGTCTAGAATAAAATATAGATTATTATGGTATTTTTCTGGTAATTTTTAGATCGTTATATGATTTTATAATGATTTACAAATTCAATAATTATTTTCTGAATAATTACAAAATTATTTTATAAAACCGGGAATCGTCCAACCTCAACCATTTTTACATTTTTATAACCCGAAACTCTTCCGAAAACTCCATCCTAATCTAATTTGGTAATTCCGGACATTTTTCGTGTTTTAACTTTTTCAATCCGGTTTACGGTTTGACCCGTACGTGTCACGGTATACAATTTTCAATACGATAATTATTTCAATATATTAATAAAACCCGTGTTCTCGAAAGATGGGATAATATTACAATATTTTTGTATAAAGTATTTTATAAAAAGCCTGGTTGGGATAATTATCCAATACGGGTATCAAATCGGATCGTTTTTGCAGTTACTTAGCGGCTAAGCAACTAATTTATCAATCCAAAATGATCCAACACAAACCAATATTCCATAAATATATATAGCCCTTTTATTATTTCATTTTATTCATAAAATCATAATCAATTAGTAAACATATAAGAAATACAGAGAAAAACCCTAAAAACGTTATGTTCTTGAGAATCAATCGTACAAACGAAGGCGTTATCGAACTCCGATTCGGGCGTGCAATATATCAAAACGAAGCTCTCAAAAAACTCTTCCTGAATCATCCATCTATTTGTGTGCAGAAATAACTGTATTTTTTCTATTTAATTAATTTATTTCGAACTATTTATGGATTAGATTAGGAATTTTTGTTCTTGATGATTTTGATATGATTTGATGGCATAATCATGTAGATCTTTTCTTCCTGGTCATTTTGGTATATTATATGACTGATTTGGAGTTCAATAACATGTACAAATTTAAGTTTGATTCTCAAATTGTTGAATTAGGGTTAATAGTTCTTATGAATGTTTTCAATTAAATTTAGGCATTTCTTGTTTAGGGGTTATCTCTAAGAATTGATTTCATGTTTAAATAGATCATTTAATGACGAATTGAATGGTATATTTGGAATCAACGAACGATTCCTGGAAGGTGTTCATCGGAAACCGAAAGCAGCGTCGACGGTGGATTTTTCCGTTGCTTTTTCCGGCCGATTGATTGATTGTTAGCACAAATTGATTGCATAACAGAGTTCCTGGAGAAGTGTAGATGAATCCCTGTGACTTTCGTGTGTTTCTAGGTCGGTTCAGTGTCGCCGGAAAAGCTCGGGACCGTCATTAATGGCGATCACCGGCAACCGGCGACGGTGATGACAGGGACAAGGACCAAATTGCAAAAAGGTCCATGTGTTTTTGCTAGTTTTCCAGAACTTGGATTGCTGTTTTAAAATCTTATAAAAATTAGATTGCTGTTTTAAAAATTATTAAAAACTATATTTCTGTTTATATTTTATTTTCAGAAAATTATTTTAATTATTTAAAAATCCCAAAAATTTATTATTTAATTTCTGAAAATTATTTTTAATTTAAAAATAAATCTTAATTATTTAATTGATTAATTTTAGTTGAAAATTAATTATTTAATTAGTTAATTAATTTAAATATTAATTGATTAATTAATTTAATTAGTCATTAATTAATTTTAATTGATTTAATAATTAGATTCAATTATTTATTATTGATTTAAAAATTCTGAAAAATAGTATGGAGTTTTAAAATATTATTTAAAATTATTTTCAAGAATCGATAATTGTTATAAAATTATTTTAAAGTCAGATTCGGGTTTTTGAACCTTGTTATTTAATTGTAAAATTATTCGGAGACCCATTTTAATTCTGAAAAATGTTTAAAAATTCATTTTAAATACCTGAAAAATCATTTTAACCCTGAATCTTCTTTGAATAATTTTAACCCTGGTCTGATTAGTGTATAAAATGACCGTAAGTGCATTGTTTGGCTGTTATATTCATAACTTTTAATCTGTACGCCGGATTTGGGTGAAACGAAGGGTAGATGAAAGCTTGTAATGAATAGAACGAGATGAGAATGAGTATTGATAAGTAAATATGATATGTAACAGAGGAAGCGAGACGTAGAAAGTGAAAACAAGTGATTGACGAGTGGGAACTAACTAACAAGTGCTAGTAAAGTAAAAGCAGATTGATAAGGCAAGTGTTTCTATTCTTCTTGTATATATTGCAAGTATTTTGAACTCCCTTCATTATGTTGCAATTATTCCAAAAAAATTGTATTCTATATTGCAAGTACTTTGAAGTACTTAACCCAAACCCTAACTCTTATTGATCTTGAGCCATAAGCCTGATTCTTCATAAACCGTTGATTGATAAATTCTCATATACAAACTACACCTATACGATACTACTCCACAAATACATATCTACCACATACTGATTCATGATACGAAATTGCTTAACATACCAACCCTTATATCTTGCGTAACAGAAGACCAATTCTTGTAACTCTTGAACCCTTGGGTCTTCTGCTTTCTGATTCTTTCCGTGATTGAAACCCAACCTTTATGATTTCCTTGTTATTTCATGGAATTTCAGATCATCCTATGCTTCAAGATAAATGTTATTTATGATTCGACTATTGGATTACATTGCTTATCATATTGTGATTCTAAAATTGGATTGTTTTTAAATATGGACCAAATTCATGGTCGGGCCAGATTCGTGGTCATAATAGGCCAATGTGTGCCTTGGGTCCAGTATATAGAGCAAAGCTGGGAGCCTTCCTCGGGGTTAGTGCGTGACTGATCAGTAGCCTAACCTTGGTTTTTAAAATGAAAATGAATATCCAATTCTAATTATTGTTTATCTATAAACTTGATTTCTTATATCATTTCAATTGATCATGGTTAATCTCAATTACTGTCATCGTGACTTGCTGAGCTAGTTAGCTCACTCTTGCAAATCTATTTATATTCTTTTTCAGTGAAAAAGGAAACTGGTGGTAGCGAGGATCTCCAGAAAAGTGTGCAAGCTAGGTATCCAGGTTGAGGTAGAGTAAGCTAGCAGATGATGTTTGGCTTAGTCACTGCCACAAGCCTAGATTTTCGGAAATGGGTAGAGGGTTATGATTAGTATTAGGAAATAAAAAAAATAGAACATCTAGAAGTTGAGTACGACTATATAATAGGCTTTAGTATGATTCATGACGAGATTCGAGATTTTTATCTAGCAACGTGATTTTCAGATAGCAGCGATGGCAGATTCCTTAATTTTGATATCATCTGGTTACTCAGAGCCTTTTGTCGGAGGACCGTCATCTGATCCACATCCTGCTCTTCCGCCGGTGTCAGCCATAATACCTGTTGCGACGGATGCACCAATGCGAACTATTCTACCTCCAAGTGTGAGACCACATATTCAAGGACCTCCACCTGCTGATTCTGACCCTACAAGACATTCGGCTGCGGGTGCGTCTTAGGATTCTGTTAATCCCATTATAAATCAAATTCTCTCCTTCCCTATTTGAGAATTTTTCTATCTAAACATTATTTCTTTTCTCAGTGATTCTATCGGATGATTGGGGCAAACAATGCATATGTGTTGACTATTTGTCTGTGTGACAAAAGGGTTTGGTGGGACGCCACCGAATTATATGTTGTGAACTATACGGTACTAAGATTGGCCATCTTATGTACTTGTATGGTTGCTCTCAGTCATACCTACATCTTCTTCACTATTCCTTCTCATTCGATTTCCTTGATTTTGAAATTTCATTTGGTATTCTGTGCTAATGAATTTCTTCAGTAAACTATAATATGAGGCTTTTCTTTTGAAGTAAGAAGCCCTGTAGGGCACAGATCCGAGAACTACAACACATTTTCGAGACTATAGATGTCGGCAGAAATATAAAGGAATTTCGGAATAAGATTCAGGTGATCCGGAGAGTACTTGAAACTAGACGACGGAGATGATGTGGTAGCTGATATGTGAATAATAAT